>NC_051158.1:161829351-161857005 GCF_013339745.2 Dermacentor silvarum | reverse complement strand
CTGCGATGCATGCTAGATCCGACCAGTACCCGCACGGAAACAGCTAATGTCATGCGCCGACTCATAGGAAAGTACCAAGGGACGGAGACTGAGCTGTTGCAACAACTCAAGACCACCTACACCGGTGAGGCTGAAACACCTACAACAGCACCCAGAGAATACGATGGGGAAGCCAACGAAGATCTGGACGCCCCCATCACCTTCACGGAACTTTACGCAGCCGCGCAGACTTTCAAAAGGAACACAGCACCAGGACCAGACCGCGTCACCAATGCGATGCTTCGCAATCTCAGTGACACAGCCATCGGACGGCTTGTGCATTTGTTCAACGATCAGATCTGGAAGAAAGGAGGTCGGGTACCAGCGCTATGGAAATCGGCCAACATCATCATGATCCCAAAACCTGGTAAACCACGAGAGATCGGACAGCTGCGGCCCATCTCATTAACATCGTGCATGGGCAAGCTCTTCGAAAGAGTCGTGCACACCCGGATGGAGAATCACCTCGAGCGTAACAGTCTTCTTCCCGACTCGATGTTCGGCTTTCGCAAGGGAGTCTTTTCACAGGACGTCTACCTCATGCTAAAAGACGAGGTCCTCAGCCCTCCCCCGGGCAGCCTAGATAGAATCCTGCTCGCCCTTGACGTTCAAAAGGCCTTTGACACCATATCTCACTCCGCAATACTAGAAGGCCTTGAGGATGTCGGATGCAGAGAAAGAACATTTCATTACATTCAGGACTTTCTGCGTGACCGCACTGCAACAATTGCGCTCGGAGCGTCACGGTCACTCCCATATGAACTGCCGGGCCGCGGCACGCCTCAGGGTGCAATTTTTTCTCCGCTCCTATTCAATATTGGAATGCGCAAGCTCGCCCTACAGTTACAGGAAGACGAAGATCTCGGCGTGGCAATTTACGCCGACGACATTACGCTCTGGGCGACCAAAGGCTCATACGGGGACAGACAAAACACACTTCAGCAAGCTCTAGACACGGTCGAATCATACACAAAACATGCCGGCATGAAATGCGCACCGAGCAAATCAGAATACATCCATATTCGACCACCCAGAACCCAAGCCAACAGAGCTCCGCCGTTACAACTACTTCTAGACGGAGAAGCCATCCGAAAAGTCCAGCAGCTACGAGTGCTCGGAATGCATATACAGGAAACGGGCAGTGCCGGCATCGCCCTGTCCGAACTCAAGCGCACGGTTCGCAGTGTTACTAGCCTCATTAACAGAATAGCACGTAGCAGAGAGGGCATGACGGAGACAGACACCATGAAATTAGTACAGGCCTTCGTCATAAGCAGAATCACTTACGCTCTTCCTTTCCAAGCGGCCCGACAAACTGACATCGACCAAGCAAATCGACTGCTCCGGATTGCCTGCAAGGCGGCACTCGGCCTGCCCGAAAACACGAGCACTGACCGTCTCACGGAGCTGGGCATGATGAACACATACGAAGAACTCGCCGCGGCCACACTCATGGCCCAGCGCGAAAGACTAAACGCAACACCCCAGGGGCGGTCCGTGCTAACACGACTACGATACCCTCTAACGCCACAGTTCTGCGGAGACGAGACCATACTTATGCCACCTGATCTCCGAACACGAATTCATGTGAACGCCATCCCACGTCACATGAACCCTCACTACCACGTGAAACGGCGACAAGCCCGAGCAGCCATCCTGTGCAAAAGGCAGGAGGATGCAGACACATACTTTACTGACGCGTGCTTATACCCCAGAGGTGAGACAGCGACTCCTACTTATGTAGCTGTCGCGGCAAACCGGGGGAGACCGATCGTAGCAGCGTCCGTACGCACGACTTCAAGTGCCACGGCGGAATCCGCGGCCATAGCCCTAGCCATCCGAGACGCTGAGGCCAAGAGCCAGTCGGCTTATATACTCACAGACTCGCAAGACGCCTGCTGGCTCTTCCTTCGGGGAGTTCTACCGGCCGGGGTCCTTCGCATACTAGGACCAAGCCTCCAAATGGACCACGGGATAACCTGGTGTCCCGCGCACACCGGAGTGGAAGGCAACGATCGGGCGGATCGTCTGGCTCGAGGTATAACAGGCCGAGCCGCGATACATACCGCTCGAACGGACGCCTCTCCGACACCCGGCAGCACACCGAGAGACATACTTGAGGCACAACGACTAGGAAGACGAACCAAAGCTCCACCTCACCCCAAGCTAAACAGGCGACAGGCGAGGGACTGGCGCCGAATACAGACAAACACCTACCCACATTTACATAGACTGCACAAAATATTTCCTAACAAACACAGCGATAGATAGATAGATAGATAGATAAACTTTAATTCAAATATAGTTTTGTCTTGCCCCAATGGGGCATCACTAATGGTCGGGGCCCCTAGTCCAGGGCTCCGCTGGCTCTTGCCATCTTCTCTGCTCTCTGGATCAGCTTCAGCTGGTCGTCGAGGGCCGAGCTGGACAGCAGTGCCTCCCATTGCTCCCACGTGGTGTTCGTGTCATGATGTTCTATGTTGTGTAGCGTGCACTCCCACGTAATGTGGTATAGGGTTGGTGTGGCCCCACACCACGGGAATTCGTCCCTATAGGCTGTGGGGTGCAGGCGATGTAATATGTGTAGGTTCGTGTAAGTGCCTGTCTGGAGCCTACGCCAGGCAGCGGCATCCTCCGTCTTTAGTATTCGATGGGGTGGGGGATATCGCAAGCGACTCCCTCTGTGGTAGTTCAGGATTGCTGAATACTCGGGGTCAACTGGGTCAGGGTCATCTGCAGTCGGCGTGATGAGTGCTCGGTTATATGCAAATTCTCGAGCTGCTCTGTCGGCATACAGGTTACCCGTGATGGCAGCGTGACCCGGTATCCAAATGATGGTTATGATGGTGTTGTCGTCAGTGTCCTCCTTGGGTATTTGGGCTAGGACTTGTGCCGCAGGTCTTGCGACACAAACACATCGACAGATGTCCATGGTGCGACTCCACCCCGACACTAGAACACATCAATTATCAATGCCCGCAGAGTCCGGCAGACGCCGTCTCGCCGCTACTTGACGATACACTTAGCAATTGGTCGTGGGAGGCGCGACTCTCCGAACTGGACTTGGGAAGCCAATTGGCGACCCTCGACCAGGCCCGGCGCGCCGCAATAGCCAGTGGGGCCCTGGAAGAGGGGCTCCACCCACAGTGACCAAGCACGGTCTTAATTTAAATAAAGTTGTTTCTCTCTCTCTCTCTCTTGATTCAGACAAGGATAACTTTGTTTGGCAGTCTCACCATGTTTGCAACCCATTAAAAGTGGGTGCCCCATGTGGTACGTACACTTATCTTCTTCAACGAACGCAACAGATCTGCACATATCTCTGCGTGTATGTGAGACATGCCGTTCCTTTAATTGTTTCATTAGGGTCGTTATGATAGTGCACCGGATAACTGAACGCAGCCGTTTATAATATACAACCTGCAGAGTTGAGCGGCCATACATTTGAGAACAGTATTACATTTATGCATGCATGCATAAATGTAATGCCGTTCCCAAATGTATGACCGCTCAACTCTGCAGCTTGTATATTATAAACATGAAATATAGGATAAGCGTAACATGTTTTTCTCGGAAATCAGACTCGAGAATAATTTATGTTGTTTACACCCCCAGAAATAAGCCGAAGAACGCAGCCACCTGCTTTTTTTCTTTTTTTAACACGAAAGTGTTTTATGCCGGGGTCCACCAAGACATCACTGACGTATTTCCGTCACGGAAATACGTCATAGAACATAATACAAAGAAAGAAACCAGAAGAAAAAAATGTGGTTGATCCCTCTTATATAGGAATCGGTATAGAACACGAAAGTGAAACGTGTCTTCACAGAAGTAGTGTAATGTTTATTCCACATTGATATATAATGTTTATTGGTGTTTTGTGGCTAAAGCGCCCTTAGGCGTTGATGCACCCACGCTGACGCCTGGTGGCACGTCTCCTCCATCACGACTACCAACGTCGATGACCATGAGCAACCGTCGTGCATATGGAAGCTGCACTACGCTGCACACGCTAGCACAACGCGAAAGACGAAGCACGTAACTGACACACTAATACAACGCGCAAGACAAAGCACGTAACTGAATCGTCACCGAGTCAAATCAGCGCGTACAGCGCGTCGTAATTGCAGCCTCCGCGATCAACTTCAGAAACATTTTCAGAGCTAATTGCGGAGGCCACGCTCCGCTGTGCTGAGTACGGTGAACGCCACTACCAACGCCACCTAGGTGGCGTTGGTAGTGCTTCTTGATGCCAGCGTTCCTTGGAATGCTGGCATCGAGGCATCGTAGTGCTGAGACCACCGAAGAGTTCACTGTCGGTGCGCGTTAGTGTCATAATGCAGTACTTCTCTTTTCTGCTCGTAGGCGGCGGCACCGCCCCGAGCAAGAGCGCGGGTACACGGAGGAGTGTTAGATATATAAGGCGCGTCTGTGTAGCTCTCTGCAAATGCGTTTGTGGCGCAATGGGTTAAACGCTCGGCGATCTATCGTCGCGGACCGAGTGGTCGTCGGTTCGATTTCCAAATTTTGCATGTTTGTGGAACTTTTTCTTCTGGTTTCTTTCTTTGTATTATGTTCTATGACGTATTTCCGTGACGGAAATACGTCAGTGAAGTCTTGGTGGACCCCGGCATAAAACACTTTCGTGTTAAAAGTTCCACAAACATGCAAAATTTGGAAATCGAACCCACGACCTCTCGGTCCGCGACGATAGATCGCCGAGCGTCGATTCATTGACGCTCGGCGATGACGATTCAGTTACGTGCTTTGTCTTGCGCGTTGTATTAGTGTGTCAGTTACGTGCTTCGTCTTTCGCGTTGTGCTAGCGTGTGCAGCGTAGTGCAGCTTCCATATGCACGACGGTTGCTCATGGTCATCGACGTTGGTAGTCGTGATGGAGGAGACGTGCCACCAGGCGTCAGCGTGGGTGCATCAACGCCTAAGGGCGCTTTAGCCACAAAACACCAATAGACATTATATATCAATGTGCAATAAACATTACACTACTTCTCTGAAGACACGTTTCACTTTCGTGTTCTATACCGATTCCTATATAAGAGGGATCAACCACATTTTTTTTCCTTTTGTGAAGTATCGACTGGAAACAAAAAATTCTACGTACGGCTTACGGCCAAAGATTAGCATATAGAATGGCTAACTATAAAACCGTTTTCGGCGCTCGAGGTGCGACTGCAATAAATAACCCCGTACCAATTACTCCACATTCTGTTACGCGAGAAAGGCGGAAACTAGAATGGAATGTTGCACTGCAGTTTACTCTTTTTTATTGCGATAGCAATTATATGGACACTTCAACCGGATTTCTGCCGTCGCCGTCGCCGTTGCCGTCGCCGTGAGGTTCCCTATAGATAAAATCTTCGCCGCGCGCCGTATGCCCGAGCGGAAGCGTGCGGGGACGGAGATCGAACGCACTCAATCTCCCACGCGCAAGCAAGGAAGCGGGAAGCCAGCGCCGGAGGGAGCGGGGGGGGGGGGGGGAGGCGCACTTCTACTCTGCCAACAACCGCGCTCGTCGCTCGCTCGCACCGTCGCTTATCTCCACAGCTCTGACCTTTATGCGCCGTGCATTCGCCGCTCAGTTTCCGTTGAAGCGATAGACCGCACGTACCTTCGCCCGTTGCTGCGGCGTATGCGCTTGCTGCCAGCGTTTTGACAGTCGTTGTCTGCAGTCATTCAGTGTGATCTATTCATGTTTGTTTGTGCGCGCTCACACCACGCTTGTTCAATCAGTTAGTAATAGTCGGGCCACATTTTCCAACGCACGCTACACATGCAATGCTGCCCGGGTCGGTAGTGCAGCGCTACAGGTGTGTCCCTTCGCACGCGCTGTCCACGGGAAGCGCTTCTCATCAAAACCACCGTTTCACACGCGCCTTCTCATGGTCATCGAGTCTCTCTTCATGTCGGTCTACTTACGCCGCAGCACACCTGCTTACTTAATCAGCTCATGTTTACTACAATTCATATTGCTACCACAGCCGCTCACCTTACTTCGTATGACATTGCTGTGTTGCTATCGCGTTCATTGCTTCGCCCTTAGGGCGAAACTGTGACATTAAAAAAAATCTATATCAATGCTTCCCGTAAATCAAAGTACAAGGCGCCGGATGGGTCAGATATGCTTTACTTGTTTGAAGCGGCAAGGAGAAAGGTTCCATATGTTGCGTCGTCTGCGTTTCGCAAGACCTACTTATAGAAAACTATATGCGTAACAATACACACGAGAGATACATGCTGCTTGAAGAAGGAGAAAAGTATTTTTCTCCAAAGGGAACCGTACAATAACATAATAGAATGAAAGCCGACACTGCGGCCGCAATGCACGCGCAATCATCGAGCGGCATTAGAAAATAATAAAAGATAAATAAATAAAAGAAAGAAAGAAAAGGAATTTATTCTTAAAGCATAACTACATGCCATATGCAATTATGAACTCCATTTGATTGGTCTGAGCGCCAATACCAGCGCGCGAAGTTGTACGAATGACCCTGCCGAGCAGTATCGCCAGCAGTTTCCAACGGCGCGACCTTGATGCGGCCCAATCCCCTTCGATCGCAGCGCCGCTCCAGTATTTTTCCACGTCGGGTGCCTCACTGCAAAGCATGCGCCGCCCCAGCCACTCGTCCCACTCGACCATATTCTAATACACTCTACAGAAAAGTATGAGGTGTTCCGCCGTTTTCTCTTCTTCTCCACACGCACAGCACAACGTGTCTATACCTTGGTACTTGACTCGGTACATCTTAGTCCGCAATACTCCCGTCCTGGCTTCAAACAACAAAGAGCTTGCCCTAGAATCATCGTAGATAGTTTCTTTGGCAATTTATTGCTTGAAAGTTCGGTATGTTCCCAGCGCTGATTTCTTCTGCGTCCCTGTTTTCCACAGACCCCTCTCTGTTTCCTTAACCTTTTTCTTAACCGCTGTTTCCTGGTTTGCACCCCTCCTGCAGTCCAAATATTTGATTGACAGTTTTCTGGTCAGCTTCCTCCATTTTGTATCAACATTCCTCATGTACAAATAACTGAAAACTCTCCTTGCCCACCGCTTTTCTGCCATTTCTCTCAATCGCTCCTCAAATTCTATCTTGCTGCTGGCTTCCCTGCCCTCGAATGACGTCCATCCCATGTCCCCCTGTACCCCCTGATTTGGTGTATTTCCGTGTGCTCCCAGAGCCAGTCTACATACCCCTCGCTGCTTAACTTCCAACCTTGCTCGAACCTCTGATCTCATGCACAGGACCGCATTGCCGAAAGTCAAACTAGGGACCATCACCCCTTTCCAAATCCCTCTCACCACTTCGTACCTATTGTAATTCCACAGTGCCCTATTTTTCATCACAGCTGCATTTCTGCTACCTTTAGCCGTCACATATTTTTCATGTTCCGTTAGGTACTCAGCCCCATTGTTTATCCACACTCCAAGATATTTGTACTTATCCACCACCTCCAGCGTAACCTCCTGTATCCTATGCTCGCTGCCCTGATTATCATTAAAAGTCATGACTGCTGATTTTTCTTTACTAAACTTCAAACCTAAGCTATCTCCCTCTTTACCACAGATGTCCATTAATCTCTGCAAGTCTTCCTTGCTGTCAGCCATAAGTACAATGTCATCCAGTAGCGCACCCAGGATCTCTGCCAGGGGGGGGGGGGGGTTGACAGTTTGCCAATACCATCTAAACAGCACTAATTTCGATTTCTACACGGGAAATTGTCAAAAAAATCGCTTTTTACGAGTGTGCAGACGATTGCGCGCCTTACATCTTAGTTGCAGTACTCAAATGCGTAAGGAAAGAAAAGGGGTTAAACAAAAGGGGGGGCTAAGTGGGCCTCAGGGGGGGGGGGGTTACAACCCCCGAATCCCCCCCCCCCCCCCCGTCGGTGCGCCACTGATGTCATCCGCATACATCAGTCCTGGTAATGACTGTTTAATCCATTCTCCTTGCTTGAAATATGAAAGGTTGAAGCCAAGTCCGCTCCTCTCTAATTTTTTCTCTAATCCTTGTAAATACAGCATGAACAACAGAGGTGACAGAGGGCACCCTTGCCTAAGCCCCTGCTGTATCTCTATAGGCCCAGATACCTTGTTTTCCCATTTTATAAGCACCTTGTTACTTTTATAGATATCTTTTAAAAGATTTCTTACTCCATCTTCCACATCTAGGGTGCCCAGTATGTCCCACAAATCCTTTTGGATTACACTGTCATAGGCTCCCTTGATATCCAGAAATGCAAGACATATGGGCCTGTGTTCCTTTTCTGCTTCAAGTTGCGAAAAGGCCGCCGTCTATGGCGGCGCTACCTACGTAGGGTAAGAATTTGCATTTTGAAGGGAGCGGCAAACCTCGTGGCAGACGACAAAAGTTGTTCGCACTCTTGTCATAATAAAGGTTTGAATCGGTGGTTGCGGTGGTAGCAGACGATTTCGTTTTTAGAAACCGCAGAATTGGAAACGTCGTTGTGAATGTTTCGCTGCTTTCCCTAAGTTTTTCCTTGCAGATATATCGCCGAAAATGCGAAGTTTACTTTCACGAAGGCAGGATTTCCTGCTGGAGTGGACAGTGAAGGATGGAATGGAATAGGATGGAATAGCACAGTGAAGTTCGCTGAAACTGTATCACCGTTAGATTTAATTGTTTGTCCAACTGAAAGTTAAATTTGTGTGCTGAGGTTGTACTTCTCGCATGGAACATTATTAAATTATCGTGCGATCGAAGTTTACAATTGCATATGCTGTTTTAAACATGCATTATGTGCGTCGACGAAGTAATTGTTCTTTAAAGCGCAACATGGCTGCGGTGGGGTGCGAAATGAATCGATCCGTTAGCATTACGCTAATTGTAACTGTAAAAAATGTCCTTTAGATGATTTTAGGAAACGGGAAGGGCAAAACGATATATTTTTTTATAGACCAAGATGGCATACTGTTGCGTGCCCAACTGCAAGTCGGATGAGAGAAAAAGGTACCAGGTGTATCTTAATTTCCATGAGTCCCTGCCGAGTCCACACTGCGAGAAGCATAGACCAGGGCAACTGATAGACGTGACTGGGCGCCAAATGTATCTTCCAACTATTCAAGGGTCTGCAGCAAACACTTTAAGGACGAAGATTCTACGAATGGCCAAAGGCGCCGTCTAAAGAAGGGCATAGTGTCTGCGCTCTTTCCGGAGAGATTGTCGGAAGTTGTGCGTGCTAGGGTGCCTTGATGCCCGCGCGCGCCGCTGAGGGTGAGGACACGCGCGTCGTCTGCTACGGCGGCCGCCATTACGCCGCCCGCCGCAGCTGGGTAGCATGCGAAACGCGGTACCGCTTGCGGTGCACGGATGCGTTCGGAAACAAGTTCACGTTAGCGAGCTTTTCTTTTATTGTTATTTTTAAGCTTGGACAGCGCTTAGTGCTGTTGTTCCCTAAATGCTTAATAAGAGAACGATGTGCTTCATGTAAGCGGACGGCCTGTGCATGTGTTATGCGCTAGAGGTTGACGTAGACTTCATTATGTTAAAAACGAATCCTCTTGCTTAGGCCGGAAACAAAGGTTTCGATAAGTGTAAACACTTACTTATTTTCCTCGTAAACTCTGCATTCCAAATAGACAAACAATCGTTTAAAGTACTCATATATATGTCAGCAGCAGCAGTATATGTATCTCAAAACACAAATTTTAGCGTTGCGAAGCTACCTGAGCGCGATTATGGTGGCTGATTTTGCTAAGTTTACAAACAATTTACGCATTTCTTATATATGGCATCATACGTATTGTACACAGGATAAAGTACCGAGGGGCAGTATGGTGCAAATAGCCTGGTAAGATGAAAAGACAGCTTCTTTATCATTATTATGCTTGCTCAAAGGATTGAAATACTGAATATATACATGTATATATAAACACCTGCCGTTCCCCTATTAATATCTGACTTTCGGTACCACCTCTCCCGCCTCACCACTTAAAGCATGCGCTGTGCTGGCTTACCTGACACATACATGTTAGCGCTCTACCTTTATGAAGCGACACCCAGCAATTCCAGTGTACAGGTCATTTATTTGTGTGCATAAATGCTCCGCTGACAGAAGAAATTTCTCAAATAAAAGGCTCCATGGCAGAATTTGCTGATGACTGCCACTGGTCGCTTCACAGTGATCGTGAATGAGTAAACAAAAATGTCACAGTTTCGCCCTAAGGGCGAAGCAATGAATGCGATAGCAACACAGCAATGTCATACGAAGTAAGGTGAGCGGCCTTGGTAGCAATATGAATTGTAGTAAACATGAGCTGATTAAGTAAGCAGGTGTGCTGCGGCGTAAGTAGACCGACATAAAGAGAGACTCGATGACCACGAGAAGGCGCGTGTGAAACGGTGGTGTTGATGAGAAGCGCTTACCGTGGGCAGGACTCACCTGTAGTGCTGCACTGCCGATCTGGGCAGCATTGCATGTGTAGCGTGCGTTGGAAAATGTGGCCCGACTATTACTAACTGAATGAACAAGCGTGGTGTGAGCGCGCACAAAGAAACATGAATAGATCACACTGAATGACTGCAGCCAACGACTGTCAAAACGCTGGCAGCGAGCGCATACGCCGCGCAGCGGGCGAAGGTACGTGCGGTCTATCGCTTCAACGGAAACTGGGCGGCGAATGCACGGCGCATAAAGGTCAGAGCCGTGTGGAGATAAGAGACGGTGCGGTCGAACGAACGACGAGCGCGGTTGTTGGCAGCGTAGAAGTGCGCCCCCCCCCCCCCCCCCCGCTCCCTCCGGCGCTGGCTTCCCGCTTCCTTGCTTGCGCGTGGGAGAGATAAGAGACTGTGCGGACGAGCGACGAGCGCGGTTGTTGGCAGAGAAGTGCCCCCCCCCCCCCCCTGCTCCCTCCGGCGCTGGCTTTCCGCTTCCTTGCTTGCGCGTGGGAGATTGAGTGCGTTCGCTCTCCGTGATAGCGCGCGTCCCCGCACGCTTCCGCTAGGGCATACGGCGCGCGGCGAAGATTTTATCTATACGGAACCTCACGACGACGGCGACGGCGACGCCGACGGCAGAAATCCGGTTGAAGTGTCCATATAATTGCTATCGCAATAAAAAAACTGCGTAATGATTTAAGACCGGACGAGAAGGCAATCTTAAAACACAGAAGTAGTGAAAAAAAATGTGGTTGATCCCTCTTATATAGGAATCGGTATAGAACACGAAAGTGAAACGTGTCTTCACAGAAGTAGTGTAATGTTTATTGCACATTGATATATAATGTCTATTGGTGTTTTGTGGCTAAAGTGCCCTTAGGCGTTGATGCACCCACGCTGACGCCTGGTGGCACGTCTCCTCCATCACGACTACCAACGTCGATGACCATGAGCAACCGTCGTGCATATGGAAGCTGCACTACGCTGCACACGCTAGCACAACGCGAAAGACGAAGCACGTAACTGACACACTAATACAACGCGCAAGACAAAGCACGTAACTGAATCGTCACCGAGTCAAATCAGCGCGTACAGCGCGTCGTAATTGCAGCCTCCGCGATCAACTTCAGAAACATTTTCAGAGCTAATTGCGGAGGCCACGCTCCGCTGTGCTGAGTACGGTGAACGCCACAACCAACGCCACCTAGGTGGCGTTGGTAGTGCTTCTTGATGCCAGCGTCCCTTCGAATGCTGGCATCGAGGCGTCGTAGTGCTGAGACCACCGAAGCGTTCACTGTCGGTGCGCGTTTGTGTCATAATGCAGTACTTCTCTTTTCTGCTCGTAGGCGGCGGCACCGCCCCGAGCAAGAGCGCGGGTACACGGAGGAGTGTTAGATATATAAGGCGTGTCTGTGTAGCTCTCTGCAAATGTGTTTGTGACGCAATGGGTTAAACGCTCGGCGATCTATCGTCGCGGACCGAGAGGTCGTGGGTTCGATTTCCAAATTTTGCATGTTTGTGGAACTTTTTCTTCTGGTTTCTTTCTTTGTATTATGTTCTATGACGTATTTCCGTGACGGAAATACGTCAGTGAAGTCTTGGTGGACCCCGGCATAAAACACTTTCGTGTTAAAAAAAAATTAACTGCACCAGTACGTACATCGGCATCAGACCAGCACAGAAGGCATACTTAAAAATGTGGTTGATCCCTCTTATATAGGAATCGGTATAGAACACGAAAGTGAAACGTGTCTTCACAGAAGTAGTGTAATGTTTATTGCACACTGATATATAATGTCTATTGGTGTTTTGTGGCTAAAGCGCCCTTAGGCGTTGATGCACCCACGCTGACGCCTGGTGGCACGTCTCCTCCATCACGACTACCAACGTCGATGACCATGAGCAACCGTCGTGCATATGGAAGCTGCACTACGCTGCACACGCTAGCACAACGCGAAAGACGAAGCACGTAACTGAGACACTAATACAACGCGCAAGACAAAGCACGTAACTGAATCGTCACCGAGTCAAATCAGCGCGTACAGCGCGTCGTAATTGCAGCCTCCGCGATCAACTTCAGAAACATTTTCAGAGCTAATTGCGGAGGCCACGCTCCGCTGTGCTGAGTACGGTGAACGCCACCTAGGTGGCGTTGGTAGTGCTTCTTGATGCCAGCGTCCCTTCGAATGCTGGCATCGAGGCGTCGTAGTGCTGAGACCACCGAAGCGTTCACTGTCGGTGCGCGTTAGTGTCATAATGCAGTACTTCTCTTTTCTGCTCGTAGGCGGCGGCACCGCCCCGAGCAAGAGCGCGGGTACACGGAGGAGTGTTAGATATATAAGGCGCGTCTGTGTAGCTCTCTGCAAATGCGTTTGTGGCGCAATGGGTTAAACGCTCGGCGATCTATCGTCGCGGACCGAGAGGTCGTGGGTTCGATTTCCAAATTTTGCATGTTTGTGGAACTTTTTCTTTTGGTTTCTTTCTTTGTATTATGTTCTTGGGGTCCACCAAGACTTCACTGACGTATTTCCGTCACGGAAATACGTCAGTGAAGTCTTGGTGGACCCCGGCATAAAACACTTTCGTGTTAAAACATGGAAAGGAATATACAAAACAAGAAGGATATCATGTGCAGACATGCATAATATGTTCCATGATACAGTTGTCATTACAAAAAATAGCGAAAGCAAAAATCAAAGGCAGATACAGGACCGACCAAGTGCAGTAAGGAATGTTTACCAAGCAAAATGCAGGATTAAAAAGCACGCACACCTGAACCAAAATCTTTTAAGCATACAAGGGGGGATCTCAGTGTGTCCATTTCTTACGAAAGGTTGACACCGGCGCAAGTTTTGCTTGCATGCCCATTCGAACTACCGGCTGGAAACTGCCGCAGGTGGATGCGCAGCCTTATTCTTGCGTACCTCTCAGTGAGCATTCTGTATATACCCTCCTTGTGCTCCATGCATACACACATGCTGCAGTGGTGTACCTTGCTTAGGTAGGCTGTAAGTGAAGGAAGCGGCGACTTCATCGTGATTATTTTATCCGTTATTTTATTGGGTCCCTTGGAAAGCGGTACAGCTTCCAGCCGTTCCTAGAATGGTTGGTGCACTGCGGCACGCAACACCCGGGCATGGTGACGGAAGCGAGCGCGTACATCTGGAGGTAAACGAGCACCGATCTAACAACAAAACGCACGCCACGCACAAGTGACCGGTCGGGGGCGTCAAAATGGCGGCCACGCTGCCGCCAAGGTCGAGGAAGCGGCACCTGCCCCTTCAAAAGCTGACACCACTCTAAGCGGGGGCGCTAGCATCGAGGCACTCTAGTGCGTACGCCTGCAGCAGAAAGCATGATTGAGCACATTGGTCATTCAGAAAGCGAACCTAAACCGAATAAAGAAATGAATGATTCAGCCAGTGTGACAGAGACGCCTACGGAGGTTGAAAGATCCACCGAGAAAGAACAACGCTCACAGTTTTCTTCAATTGCGGTGCAAGAGCAGCTATGTGCGTCCCCGAGGACTTTTGATGAGGCCCTAGACAATGACATTCATATAGTTCTCCAACAGATGGACGAAGAAAAACAAGAGGCTTCCAGTCTTTACACAACAGATAGAGCAAAATGGTCGAGAAAAGAAAGAGAACTGAAAAGAAAAATTTTCGGACTCCAGAAAACAGTTTATTTATTTATTTTATTTATTTATGAGTACCTCACAGCGCCCTCGTGGGACATTGTGTAAGGGGGGCAATACAGCATGTACAGAATAGAGAAATACACATAGGTGAAATATTGATTATTACAGATGTAAGTGAACACACGAACAGAGAAACGCAAAATATACTAAAACAGCAAAGTGTAGTGTCTGAAGGCGTTACACAAAAGATAATATAAAGCAACTATTTAAACACCAACAGTTTAACAAGATATGATAGCTGCCGAAAAAGTATTGCGCAAATAACTGTACACAGACGATAAAATAAAAACAGGTGAAAAAAGCATCGCCAAAACTATAAAAGCAAATAAAAAAGAAAAAAAAAGAAGCATACCGGTAACAGCATTGTAGGCACGGGTGAACGCGAAAACGCCATACATCAAATTTCGGTGCATAAATATTTTTTTAGGTTGTTTAAGAACTTTGCGTGATCCCGCTCTGATGCGAGATCATCTGGTAGGTCATTCCACAAACGAATCGCTCGTGGAAGGGCCGAAAGGTTGAAAGCGTCGGTTTCACCGTACATGCGTGATAAGCTAAAGTTGTTATTTAATTGTTAAGTTGTTTAGTTGTTATTTAGCCGTTTCAGCGCCTTTCGACGAGCTGCTGCCGACATCATTCCTACCAGATGTGAACGGAACCGTCAGCGTCAGCTGGAAGCCGATGTCTGCGACAGTGCCTACTGCGGCTTCCTGGGCTTTGTGTCCCGGCGTGATCGGCTCTGGTCGACTCACAGCCGATGCGGTATCGAGGTGACAGATACAAATCAGAATTAGAAAAAAGTAAAGGTAGACTGCAACTTTGCGGATATGTCATGCATAAGGCAGCAAGCCAAGCAAAAAGACACACCGGCTGTCTTCCTGTGAAATCAAATAATTAATTTCAGACGAAAAAAAAAAAACCAACATGGTCGGAAGATATGTTGTGCGTCACTGCATTATATTGAGGCTCCTGTCCACCATACGGCCTATGAGCATGCCGGGAAAGAAAGACTGCTCAAGCTACCCGGCAGGACCACCCTTCAAGAATCCTCGGGGGCACGAGTGGTGAAGCAGGCTTTAATTCATTGATAAAGCTGCGCTTAAAAGCAGAGAGTGAGAAACTGATGTCGCCTGCTTAAAGGCATTGCTCCCTCATCATGGATGAAATGCGCATAAAGCCAAAGCTGCAGTACAACAGCAACATTGTTTTGTTGGCCATGCTGACGTAGGCGAAGCGGACGACCCAGCGAATGAGCCCTTGCTGGCAAATTCGTTGTTGTGTTTCGTCATAAATGGCCTGTCAACATCTTACAGGATTACAGTGTCTTATTTCTTCACGAAGAGTTTCTATGGTTCTCAGATGTCATAGCTGGTGCGATCAGTTATTAAGAACGTTGAAGAATCTGGCTTCAGAGTAGACAGACTCGTGACTGACAACCACAAAATAAACGTGAGTGCCATGAAAGACCTCTGCGGGGGATTTCTGACTTACAGAATTGAACACCCAGTTGATCCCGACAGACATTTATTTCTCAGCTTTGACTGCTGCCACGTCCTGAAAAATGAAGATCTCGATTTTTGGAAAGAGAAATTGGCCCGGGCGGAGAGATATCTTCTCGTTACTTGAAGAAGATATACGACTTGCAGAAAGAATTGATCGTTAAACCCGTGAGAAAACTTACTACAAAACATGTCTTCCCGATCAACATCGAAAAAATGAATGTCCAGCGTACGCTGGAAATTTTTTCTCCAAGCGTAACGCCGGCCTTGGAATTTTTAACCGGACAGACAGGGCACAGCTGTGACTACTCCTTCACTGCAGCAGGACAAACAATAACGTTCATGAAGAACATCTACCGTTGGTTCATACTTCACGACACCAGCAACACGGCACAATACATCCACCAAAACAATCCCGATGTCAGACACTCTGATGACCCCGACGAAAGCCGACTCGAATGACTTGAACTAACTTTTCCCATGTATGTGGAAGAATTGAAAATCAGGTCACCTTCCGCGCTTCTCCTGACGACCTACTCCACGGTCGCTTGCGTTCGGTACTTGCTTGCAAAAGAAAAAATTTTGCTTTGTGCTGACAAGGAAATTTAATAACGACTCCATTGAATCCCTTTTTGGCACGTTGAGGCGATCCTTGGGCTCTATAATGACCAATTGGACGTGCGCTCCGCGACGAGTGGCCTTGAGAAACTGCTCAAAACAGGCATCGCAGCCGTGCCTGAATGTAGCAACATCCTACACGAGCTCGTGCAAAGCAAGGCGCTCCCCGCTGCAGTTCGCACACGCAAGGAACCGTCCATTCTGCCTTCAGCTGCCATTCACATCCTGGAGTGCTTCAAAGTGCAAACCGTGCCAGCAAGCTTGCCGACCCTGCAAGTAACAGCAACAGTCTACATGGGCGGATACATGGAATGTGATATCTGCGGTGAACTAACAAGCAATGTTCCCAGAATCCAGCCACTTCAACAGCTCACCAAGGATCAGGACAGAGGTGGACTGCTATACCCCTCAGACGAACTTCCTTAAGTCCTAGAGACGCTAAAATTTTCATTAACAGTGCACTAGCTGACTAGCGCAGGGAGAGGCCTTCGTCCTGCAGTGGACATAAATATAGGCTGATGATGATGATGAGCTGACTGAGACACCAGATCTCCGAAGCCGGCTGGCATCGCTACTCAATGTAGCTGTATCAGCGCTAATAGATTCAGCCCTTCTGCGATGCACGACGACCAGCACCGCCAAAAATTGGTTGAACTTGTGTGCTCCCGATTCATGAAGCCCCTGCTCAGCAACTACGCCTCCGCTGTAACCGACAAAAGCGATGTATATGCAAAAACTGCGCTCGGAAACCGCTGTCGAGGAAATATATGAAGTTGTAAATCGAGCGGGCACAGTGAACACGGGTGTCCGTGGTGCGAAGTGAGCAACTTATACGATCGACCTTCTAATAAAGTATTCGTTGTACAAATGGCTAAGTCACAATTTATTTCTTGATCACTATGACGAGCGGTGAGCTTTTAATTAGCATATAACAGTGAATAAATATTTTTCAAAGCTTCAGAAGTACATGACGCACTCGCGTGGTATACATCTGTCCAAGATCAGAATTAAATAATGAGGATATATGGGAGCTGCACATGCAAAATCCACGACATGATCGACATGATCGGGGCAAGGGGGGGTACTTCCCCCCCCCCCCCCCCCCCCACACACACACACACTTTTGAAAGCGGGCTCTTTCGGCAGCAAGCTGGAAAGTCCAACAAAACTACAGCTGAAGCTCAATTTTCTTTCGTAATAGAGTCGCCATGTCAGTAATGCTTTTCTTTACTACGTATCCCCTGCTTGGGCAGCGAGGATTGTCTTTTGTGTCTCCTCGGGACGTGCTGTAGCGGACTACACGCGGCATACTCCATATACGCTCGCGTTGCGGAGAAGGCCTGGCTCTGGGCAGTTACAGAACTAACAAATGTCAGCTTGCGCTACTTGCATCATGCCCAGTGTTACGGGATCACTATATCCGCATTTGAAAACACAATCAGCTTATTTAATCTGCGGGTGAGGGCGAGGTCAGGATAACGTATTATAATCAGCCGCGTTCAACAACTGGTGTAGTTTACACCACGAAATCGTAGTATTTTCAAATGCTGGAACTATTAAATCTCTGTCTGGAGACATGCTACATATCGTTGTATCTCAGTATCTCATCACCATCAAAAAGTCTAATCAAACCTATTACAGGCATAACTGTCGAGTTTCACTGTCTAATCACGACCTTTTGTAGATATGTTTGGGAAAGTGACCTTAGTCGAACGTGCAGAGCCATTTAAACATCAATAGAACATTAATTTTCTTTTCTAAAGGCACAGTCTAATCGACGCGGTCGCTTCTCACCATGTCGATTTCATTTTCAGGCTGTTTCTAAATAAGAGCCACAGTGTTACTTGTATCCCAGCAGGAGCAAGAACGGCAGATGTTTTATATTCTGAAAAAAAAAAAAAAAATGAGGGCCACTTTTTGGTGGTGTGTATCGAAAATGTGCACTGTGTAGGTTGCTTATGTGCTCCGAAAACAGTTGCTGAATAGTCTCTTTCTCCCAATTTTTATGCGTTATACACGGCATTTAGTTGTTTCCCCCCGGTATCTTTGGTGAACTATGCGGGTTATGGTGTTTCTATTTATTTGAAGTACGAACAAATGTTCCGAGTGACGAGCGATAAATGTTTATCCTGTGTAGCTTCATTACAGTCTTTGTAGAAAATTATTCATTTGAGCGTTCCAGGGAGTCATACTGCCGCTAATCGAAATGTTTCCCACACTCCTAAAGCAACGGCGTGAGAGAAAGTTTAAATTCCGTGAAAATAGAGATAATTTTGAGCGCAATGCGTTGCGAGACATTAACTTTCCTGCTTTACTGTAAGTGTTGCAGATAATTACTAAACTCTAGTTTTCCCATGTGTTTTCGTGCATCATGTGAGATTCGTAGTTGGTTTCTCCGGTGTTGAGCTCTCTGACCTAAACAGGGCATTTTGTTCATATCTGGGGATAATTAAGCAGCTGATATGGGTAATCTGTAGGCAATGCTCCAGATGGGTGGGTTAAATGCGCATTTTCCAGTAGAGTATGTATGCAAGTCGTCCATTGTGTTAGTAGTCTGTTTTACGAGCGGTGTAAAACTTACGAGACGGCTGCGCTGGCATAATTACAACTACAACTGAGGTGACATTTTTCGAATATAAGGGGAACAATACGCCAAGTTTATTTGCGATGGTAAATGCGTGTTGATCAAAAGAGGTTAAAAAAAGTGTAACGAATTGTTCGGTAGTATCACGCTGCTGCTAGGTTTCCCAATGTCGCAAGAGAACTGTGGGTTTCAGATATTCTATACTTTGAAGGAATAGGCAGATTTTAAGTGCGATGTGTCGCCTAGTTTTAACGTTTCTGGCTTATTTAGAAGCGATACCAATAAATTTTGAACCCTCATATTTTATTTATTTTTACTTTTTCATGCATGATATACTAGGCTCGCCTGGCGTCCTCACTGAACTAAAGGAGGCAGCTTCGTTTTGTTTGGTGACTGTAAAGACAAGTTAATAGGTGATGTGTAGGTGAAGTTCAGAGTATATGGGTAATTGGGCCTTTCGCAATAAATTACGTATGCAAGCACTCTAGAATGTCATGAGTGTGTCTAACGAGCGGGGAAGGATTGAGCCCACTGCCGTGGCAGAACTATAAATGCGACCAAGACCAAATTTAGCGAAAATTGGTGAAATGCTATGGAAACTCTCTGTGCGAAGTTAAATGTGGCTGGTTCATTCACAGCATTTGTAAAAAGATTCTTATTCAAGTGTGCTATGGCTGTGCTATGCCAGTGTGGTAGGAGGACGACAATTTAATGTTTGTGATCGGTGTGCGGAACCGATATTTGAAATGCGCGGGCTTTTTCGTGCTTGTGCTCGGCGTGCGGGGCCGAAAAGCGCGGGAGTGAGCGTCGCTCGTGCGCGTGGTCGGTGCGCGTGCCGGGAGAGACCATCTGGAACGACGGGGCAGCCAGGCTGACAGAACGGGCAGTGCAGCGAGATGGAGCGGACCGAACGCCGGCCCACGCACGACCTACTGAACTACAGACCTGCACAGATCTCCCTGCTCCAGCACGCCTGGTCTAGTTCACCTGTTTTGCCGCTAGGGATATAACGTACGAGCAGAGTGGCGCTGGTTATAACCTGTTCGCTGTCGTCTGCTTCTGCGATCTGTTCCAGCGCTCGTGCTGCTATTTCGGCAGCCACAGATCATTTACATTGTTTGTAAATGCATAAATTCACGAAAATAAAAAAGAAAACAAAATTTGCATATGATTGCTTCTAATTTCAATCACGAGATACAGTAGGAAGAGCGGTGCAAGAAAGAAAAGTGAGTACAGCCGGCAGACGATAACATTTCTCCCCGTTGCCTTCGCAGAAGGGGGGAAAATCTGATTACCAGAAGATTCATAGGATAAAATATAGTACTATGGAGTAATAATGAAATACAATAACAAAGAACTTGATACATTGATATGAAAAGGAAATTAATTTAAAAGAATCACGCAGACGATATGTATACGCAGACCACACACAAACTGCGTGAATCTGCAGACGCTGCAGAAGGCATGTAACTTCAGCTTTGGCTACATGCAGCTTGCTTGAGTTAATTACAGGTGGGATAACGTAAACGATCACATTATGGTATACTGCTGTGTGCCATCATGTAAAGCAGAACAAAGCAAGGACTCTAGCACGAGTTTTCACAGTTTCATAAAAGCTTTGCGATGCATATTTGACGGGCCGAACAAACACGTAAACAATCACTCGATCAGTTAGGGTTTTTTTTTTCTTGTGTGGAACGGCGCGAAATTTCCGCATAATGGCAAACCTAGAAAGAATTCGTGAACTATTTTACGCGTTATTACATAACACTACAATGAGTACACTTAAACAATTTTGACATACTAGCTGTTGTCTTCGCAAGAAATTGTCATATATGCTAGCAGCCCGCTACAGAAGAGCAGGCGCACACATTCGAACGCCGTCCAGCCGCTCGCCGAGTAGCAGACGAACAGGTTATAAAAGCGCCACCTATGGCCACCGGTTTAACGAAAGTGGGCGCAAGCTGCTCCCATAGAAGCCGGACATCTGTGCAGGTCTGTAGTTCCAGTAGGTCGTGGGCCCACGTCCCGGCATCCCGGTCCTGCACTGCGAACCGGCCGTCACCCCAGCTTCTACCATCGACGCGGGTCCTGCGGAGCTGGGCCTCGTCCCCGCTCGCACGACCGCTGCCGTGCTTCCAGGCTCGGGCTACGTCCCAGAGCCCTGGTCCTTTTCCCCAAACCGGGCGCCGCCCCGGCTTTCACCCACTGCTGTGCTGGGCTTCGCCCCGGCTCTCATCCCACCGCTACGGTGCCGAGCTCGGGCTATGACCCAGAGCTAACGCTCCGGAACCAGGCTACGTCCTGGAGCCATCCTGAGCTTCAACCGCCGCCCGTATACCCACCGCCGTCAGAGCCAAGTCCGCCGAGCCGTCGCCACGAGGCCGGACTCCTGTTTAGAATTGTGAGTGCTCGAGCGTGACACTTATCCAGCTTATCTGTATAGTTCGTGTCCCGTATTCGTCCAATGTGCCATTCGTGTCATAAATACGTCTCTTTGTGTCTCTGGTTACTTTCTTGTGCGTCTGGCTGACCTGCGCCCACAACATAACCATCACAATTTTGGCGAGCCTGCCAGGATCGGCTTTAACATCTTGCCGACAGCTAGACGCACGGGAGGAAACCATGGATATTGAGAGACTGTACGCGATCGGCAAAGACATGGGCTTAGCTGGCGCCGGTCTTCGCGAGTGGATTGACGCGCAACGCGCGACAGAAAGGGAACTTCGCGCGCAAGTTCGTGAAGATGAGCGCGTGATCATGGAGCTCGAGGAAAGACGGCTGCAAGTCGAGGAACGCGTTTTACTGCTGAAGCTCAAGCTTCAAGAACAGACAACTAGTTTGAACGTGCGAGATAGTGGACTACCGGCGAGCAACCTCAAACTAATTGAGGAAGAAAGGATACGCGTGGAGGCTGTTCGATTAGTGGAACTTACGGCAGCTAAGCAAGATTACGAAAAGAGGAAGGAGCTCCAAGAGAAAGAACTCAAGATGCTGCGAGAAGAGCTGCATGCATTGAAACTGAGAGACAGTGAGGCTGAGACCAAGATGGAGAGTAGGGGCGTTTTCGAGCATGACATGAGAAAGATGTTAGAAGAAGTTGGCAGATTCGATAGCGCCCGTGACGGCGTAGAGAAGCTCACCACTGAGGAGCCCTTGATGCAGAGGGAACAGGTGAAGAGGATGGCTGACATCCCAATAGAGGTTTGCGTAAACGAGGAGCAGAGGGCAGCAGAGAAAAAAGTAGATTCACCTCGCAACTATAGTGAATCGGAAATCGAAAATGATACCAGGGATCGCCAGGCAACAGACGTAATGATGCATTTAGATTCCAAGAAACAGAGCAATGAGAAAGCCAGCAGATCCCCGAAGCGTCCCAGACGTAAGGCAACGTGTAAGGGCAGGAAGAACTTGCACAGAATGCGTAAGGGCAGGAAGATTCAAAGGCGATGGAAAGGAAAACAGCGTCATAAAACGCAGGTACATGACAAGATGCAGGCGTCCAAGAAAAAGTTAAAGAAGCCAGAGTTCTACCCAAGCCATTCCAAGCCGTACAATCAATCTGTAGGCGTAGGAAAGAGAAGGAAACAGGCTGGAAATAGGCAAGCATGGGAGTTCCGAAAAAGGCGGAAAAAAGTGCATATGCAACAGGTAGAATAAAAAGGAATAATATTTAGGAATACCGTTCGTGTCATAAATACGTCTCTTTGTGTCTCTGGTTGCTTTCTTGTGCGTCTGGCTGACCTGCGCCCACAACATAATCATCACAGCCAGCGGTCAGCTATGCTTCCCAGTGCCCCGACATAGCTGTAGGTTACAGCAGCTTTATATTTTGTGGAATGGAGAGAGGGGACATGGTATTTGCAATGTGCGACAAAAGCTTTACGTTCGTGATTCTGCTAGAAGCGTTGTAAATAATTTTTGAGCCGTGGTTATTCTGTCCTTATTTTAAGGCGTCACAACACATTCAGACTTTGTTTCAGCGATGTCCTCGGCGAACTAATCAAGATATTTTGTTTATTTTTGGCGAAGATAAAGGGCGCTTTATGGACAATATGTAGGTATACTATAAGGACAGGCGACTATAGTTATGACATTTGCAGTAAATTACGCATGCAAGCTATCCGGAACTTTGAGAGTGTTTTTTGCGAACAAAAAATTCATACCGTTGCTCTGGCAGAACTGTGAACTCAAGCGATATCAAATCTAGCGGAAATTGAGCAAGGAGGGCGAGGGAGGACACCATGGTAAATGTTATGGCAAAGTAACATGTGTGTTGATGAATTACTGGCTTTTAAAAAATTCCCAACAAGAAGTGCTCCAAAGGATTACACGCGGGCAAAGTTTCAAATGGTACAGACATTTACGGTCAACTTTTTAATGTATACGATATAATTACAAGAAATTGAAAGTTTTATTGTAACTGTTCGAAAGAAACAGCTTCGCTGGAAATGGGGTTGTTGCACACATCTGCTGTAATTTTTTATAGTGAATATTGCAAGTAAATTATGTTTATTGTACTTCGTTGCGTAGAACTTCGACAATACTATTACCTAAATTAGGGATACATTTAGGCTGTATACTAAAATGCCAAGTACAATTGTTTGTTTAATTATTAATATTGTTTGTAGCAAATGTACATTGTTTATGTGCGCTGTGCTGCTGCTACTGCGCGGGACCCGAGACCTCTGTGAGACTCAATATATATATATATATATATATATATATATATATAGAGAGAGAGAGAGAGAGAGATAAAGACAGAGAGAGAAGAAGAGAGGTCAGATTTTTTGCGGTTTGCCCCCCCCCCCCCTCCCCACTCGAGAAATAGTTGGTACGCCACTGTTGGACAACAGTCTGCCTACAGGTTTTCACCTAAAATGTGACATGGACACGGGTGCTGTTGCTACGGGTCGCGCGTCGGGGGCATGCGGACGCAAGCGAGCTGGCAACGCCTCGGTCTCACCGCCAGAGTGTCGAACCAAAACTTTTCAGAGCGCAGCTCTTAGGCCCCCGTTCCTGCGTTGAGCGTCGATCGGCGTTGTCCCACGGCGTAACCGAGCGAACGAGCACAACGAAGAATGAAAGAGCGAACCCGGGGCGCAGCGGGCGATGAAAGACGGCGATAGGGAAGAGAGCGCGAGGAGTAGGGTATGGTGAAAGCGTGAGAAGAAGAGCGTAGTGCCGCGCATTACTGGCGACGACCGCTACGAGATGGCGCCAGAGAAGCGCACCGTCGCCTGTTCACTGTTGACATGCGGCGAGCGCGTCCAACGATGTCATACATGGAAACAAAGCGCTGCGTGAGCGGAGGTCCGTCTGCCGCGGCTGCTGTGAATCGCGCCCACGCGTCACCCGCGCTCTGCCTCTCGCTATCTCCTGATAAGCGAGGCAGTCGCGCCACACTTCGTTTGCAACGTGCCGCACGAGACAGGTTGTCCGCGCCAGCCAATATATCGCGAAATGAAAACAAGTATAGAGCTGCGCTCAAATTTTGCCTTAGGGAGTATCGTAATCTTCGGCGAATTTTTCCTTCCGGTTTTACTTCCGGTTCACGGAAAACTGTCCAGTTGCTGTCCAACTTCGGAGTGAAAAAATGACGGTGCAAATAGGTTCGAACCGGTTCAATTTCATTTGCATAACCGAACAATGGTGACAGAAAAAGAGCACAAATTTAGTGTAGGAGAAGTCGGCGCTACTGATACGCTGCACTGAAAGATTACGTTTGTTGTTTGTACTTCAGGCCGCACGTATGTTACACAAAAAAAAAAAAATGTCGCAGTTTCCCCGATAGGCGAAGCATCGATTGCGATAGTAAATTAGTAGAGAGCTATTCGGAGTAGGGACAGTAGTTTTATCGGCTGCATAAAATTGGACACATTGGCTTACTAACTGAATTAACAATATTTAATCGCGATTAACCGGTTGACGTGGCCCCGAGTGAAGGCTGGTCCTCGGCCGAAACGTCAGTACAATCGTGTTATTTTTCTATTCCTTGACCTGTTTCACTTCCGGATCCTGTGACTCAATGCTTCACTGATGAGTGTGTGTGTATGCCAGTGTTGCGGAGTTACCACTCCGGAACTGGAATGACTCCGGAATCGTTCCACATTTTCGCGACACCGGAATGGAATGGGAATGAAATGAAGACAACGCTTGTAGGAATGGAATAGGAATGGAATTAAGCGCCTTTTGCCCCGGAACGGAATGGGAATAGAATTACGTCTTTTTCCGAAAATAGAGCGCTTTTTCGTCTACGCGCTGTTTTAAGCGAAGCTTTATAGGCTCGCAAGCTTCGGCGGTGGTGGTAGTGGTGTCACGCTGAAAAGTTGACCTATCCTGGTGATTGTGCAGAAAGGGTCCAAGCTCAATGGCACATACCAGGGACAAAAAAGAGAGAGAAAGAGAGAGAGAAATAAATAAAATCACCAGCCCTTCCCCTGTCGAGAAAATGGGGGTAAGCGAAGGTTGTCGTGTGTACGTGTACTTGACCTACGACTTTCGCTTCCCCTTTCCTACTACTTTTCGTTCCCTTTCGTGGTACTTTTCGTTCCCTTTTTTCTACTTTTGTTCCCCTTTCGTGCAACATTTCCTTCCGTTGCGTTGTACGTTTCCTTCCCTCGATGCACACATTTAATAAACGTTTATGTTTTATTACCGTGACATGTGAACTTCGTTACCTTGACGAAGGTCAGATATACACATGACAAGCTTCGCTTACCCCCATTTTCTCGACAGGGGAAGGGCCGGTGAATTTTTTTGTCAAGCTCAATACCAGGAATTAGGGACATTTCGTACAGTTTCCTTTTTTCGCCACCACGTGGCGTATCGACCTTAAAGAATTCAAAATTCCCGCTATGACGTATGCTATGACGCTCAACTAAAGAAAGCGGAATAAAAAGAAACACACCCTGAAGCTGTGGCTTCACCTCGGTGCTTGGAAACGAGCGCGCTTGTGTATCAGCGTTATCTCGAAGATGGCCAGCTACTTGTTCTACTGACAATGAATCGACGGTTTTGCTAGACACTTCGCCAGAAAGCTCGTCCGCATTCTGGAGAGATGTCTGATCGAGATAACGGCTCCCGCGAAGCTTCCGATGAATATATATTTTTTTCCTTGAGCAGACTTTTTATTTGTACACCACTGTGGCCACGGTCTTGCGTATACGTCAGGTTTCTGTTTCATGGGTTTCCTATAAAACTGGCGTGATCCATTGTTTAAGAGGAAGCTTTAGCTCGGGCCTATCTTCGATGCCGGATCATGTAAAATGCAGCAATGCTTTCATGAGAAAACCGCTGAACCTATTTGAATGAAATGTGTTGCATTTAAGAGGGAAAGTTAAATTGCAGAGACTGCAGCAAATAGAATTTTCGTTTAGATAGTGTAATGTTTTCAAAGAATTGCAGGATGTTCGTAAATTTCAAAAAAGTAGAAGCATGAAGTTTACAAATCTGAAACTCAGCCATTAAAAACAAATAGGGCATTTCTATAAACTGCACCCGTTGGAGCATCAAAAGCGAACAATTTTTTTGCAACTTAAAACTTACGTGAATTTGTTATAATGTTTGGAAGGGTTTTGCAAATGCAACATTCACAACATAGTGGTATATTTCAGGATGGTGTATGGATATATGATTGCTATCCGCTTTCGATGTATTATTAGGTGCAGTTTACAGAATTCCGATATCATTTTTAGCTGCTGAGCTACATAGCTCTATACGCCAAGTTTTCTTTTTCGAAATTTGGCAATTCTTTAAAATTTGACGTAAGAAAGGTAGACCAGCCTATAATAAAATATCCCCTTCGGCAATCACTACACTTCAACTTTTTTTTTTCTAAATTCAACATAACTCATCAAATTTGGTGCATTGGTTGCTCTGAGAAACTATTTCCGATTTCCGATGTATTTCGATAGGAGCCCCCAAGCTCAATGTTCCCCCTAAGTTCGAGCTTGAATAATATACTTGTTGGAAAGATACGTTTGTAAACGTGTGATCGTGGCCTAATGAGCTAGAGCACTGGCGTACTGAGCTCAACGGCAGAGGATATGTTTGCAAAGCGTCTTGGGAAGGAATAGGATAAAAGAAAGGGAGCACGCTGGTATGTTATTCAGAAGCGTGTCTGGTTGGCTAAAAATTACTAAATGCGTTGGTCGTCATACCACCTTCCGTTCCATCAGCATGATTTCTATTTCATTCCGCTAGTATTGTGCTATAATTGTCAATCAATCGAGATTAGAACACCGGTGTCAAGGCATTGTATTCCTTCGCAATTCTTTATCACCGTCACTTCAGAATCCTCTCATCGTCGTCATGCCGTCGTCCTTATATGCCTTCGTCGTTCTATCGACATCATTCCTACCTCGTAATTCCATCGTCGTCACTGAATGCGCTGTCGGCCTGCGGTCCTTGTTCTACCATCGTGAGGTAACATTGGCGAGCGATGGTCATAACAAATCGGGTCAATCAGGGAGACAGTGTATGGCCGCATATAGCCGAATCACTTGAAAATGAGGAGAAACACAACGGATTCTAAACAAAGATGTCTTAGCTAACACGGTGTGTCGCTTCTTGTTCGCTAGATTCTTGTTCGCTTCTTGTTCGCTTCTTGTTCGCTTGTTCGCTAGATGATTATCGAAGTTAATGCTAATCGCATTAACTTCGATAATCATCTTAACATGGGTTCTGCAGGAATTCTTTCGTCTTCGCGACACTAACGAACTCTTGTCCACATTGTTCCCAGCCTATTAACACCTCGAATTCCTAGAGGTGATCGTGCTCAGGCATGTGACGGACGACCCC
>NC_051158.1:161806617-161829251 GCF_013339745.2 Dermacentor silvarum | reverse complement strand
CCCAATCTAAGGGTTGTGTTCCTGCATCTTCCTAGCCCCAGGAACTACTTTCACTTAACGACTGTGTGAAAAATGGAGCTAACCTAATTCAGAAATCCTGTGTGTGCTACTTCGTTTTCGGTCGTTTTAATCTCCCTGAACTAAGACATCGAAAAAGCGTTCCTCCAGATTGAAATGTAAGAACCAGACAGATGCGCTTTTCGTGTTATTTGTTTTGATACCACGCCCAAAGAGACGAACGCTAATATTATCGAGTGGCGCATGACGCGCGTGCCTTTTGGGTCAACGTCAAGCACATCTCTGTTGATGGCTACAATTTATACCCACCTCAAAACAACGTTAGTACTGGAGACAAGAAACTTTCTGTGAGCCTGAAGAAGTCATTTTGCGTTGATTACTAGCTTATTGGAGTTGATACATACGAAGAAGGCTTTGACGTTTACGAATGAACGAAGACAATCATGAATGACGCCGGAATGAACCTCCGAAAGTTGAAAGCTAATAACGAAACGCTGGAAGAAGTTTAGTAACAAAAAGAAAAGCCGCTAGATGAAAGTACCAGCGATGTTACGGTTGTATTAGGCAGGCAGTGGATAGAAATTATAATTTTTAGTTTAATCTGAAGTCAGTAATCGAATGCTTAACGTCAACAAAGACAAATACAAAACGCTATTTACTAAAGACGGCATCCAGGGCCTTCGATCCTCTTGGAATACTTTAACGCTAATAATGACAGCGAAATTCTACTTCGAGAATTGTAGGTTCCGAACGTTTCGTGGGACGAAGAGTTACGCAAGGAAATTAGTACACCTTAGAGTGAATGGTGCACGGACGTGCTACAGCTTGGCTCGATTAGAATTCCACGCTGCGTAAGAAGCAGTCTGCAAGTAATCATGGATACGACGGAACTCCATATTTTTGTGGATAGTTTGTGAGCATACAGTGCATGCGCATACATGAAGGCAATCAACTTGCAAGGCGTTTCATTACTACGCGCACAGCAGCAAAATTTCAGGTTGCAGCGATGAAGGCGTTCTCGTTGCCGAAGTTGGAGCTAATGGGTGCAGTTATTGGAGGAATAAGGTTGTGGAAGTACATCCAAACTGCGTGGGATTTCCGACATTTTCCTTGTATTATGTGGACTGAGTCTACTATGAATATACTTCAAGAAATGTATGGTACCTATCAGGATAAACATCCTGTCATTCTTTCATGTAAGCATTCATTTACAAGACTGATTCTGATAGATGCAGACGGCCCTGTTTTACTTGGAAACGTGTCAAGCACAATGCAAGTGCGACAAAGATTTTGGGTTACACAGGCTAGACAAGAGGCCACAAGAGTCGTCGGCGCCTGTTTTTTGTGCAAACGATACAATGCAAAACCGACAGATGTGAAGTATGCGCCTATACCCGTAGTCAAGATCAGCATGTCTCGATCGTTCGAAGTTTTGGGAGTAGACATTGCAAGACACATTTTACGTAAAAAAAAGGGAGCTGGAGTCTGGCACCACTAAGTCTTTCGTTTTCTCACTTGTGCGAATACCAGAGCGGAGCCCCTTGAACTATCTAGTTGCCTGTCAACAGCGGTCTTGCTCCTTGCGTTTCGAAGATTTATATCTCGCAGAAAAGTTCCTCTTTCTATTCTGACAATGACCTGGAATTCAACAGAGCGTCAAGGGACTTGCAAGACTTCCGGAGCGTTAAAAATACCTCACCTTTTGTCGCTTGTTTCCTCGCTTCCCATCAATTTGAATGGAAGTTCATTGTACCGAGTGCTCCATGGTGGGAAGGTTGGTGGGAGAGATTGATACGGTCATGCAGTCGGCGCTACGCAAGACACTTGGAAAACACACGGTCGATAGCGAACAGCTAAAAACATTACTGGTAGAAGTGGAGGCCTCAATTAATTCTAGACCACTGACGTATACGTGCATAGACGCTAGATAACTTGCTCTCTATCCATCTATCCAGCAAATTATTTATTCGGAATTTTTTTATTGGTTCAACCAGAGTACGGCGGCAAAGAATACCAGAGCCGAATTTTGCAGACAAGCCAAGAATACCTCATAAAAAACTATGATATCGGAACAAGCTTCTGAAACACCTGTGGCTTCGTTGGAAGATGAAATATCTACGCAAATTTCGTTCGCTTCATTATTACCCAACAGCGACAAATAAAGGTTTGAAGGTGGACGACATAGTGATCGTCGAGGAACCCACTGCCTCACGACGCGTCTTGCCACTCGGAAAAATAACTGAGGTATATCTTGTACGTGACGGACTGGTACGAGCCTGCCGAGTTCAAACTCCGGATGGGAAGTTAAGAAGGCCTGTGCAGAAACTGTACCCACTAGAGATCACAAGTGTTTCTTCGGGACGGGAGAATGTAGAAAAAGAAGTGCTATAATAAAGAATGGCGCTCGTTGTCTTCGGCTAGAAAATTCTCTTGTTGTCCATGCCTAAGCTGGGGACGAAATGTTTGTTCACCAGGGCTCATTAGGTAAGCGGAGTCCATGACGAGTTTTCTTGCTCGTGTCAGCTGTGAAACTTCAACGGCCATAATTTATATTGAGGTATATTCTTGAAAATGACTTGAATATAGGACAAGTCTAGCTGGTTTACTATGCACACTTTTTAACAGTGCGAGAAACTGTCATCCCATAGAGGACACGACGTACAAGCACGTTTTCGTCACTGTGTGGTGTCATTTTTTTGAGCCGTTAAATAGAACTAAACTTCAGACTTCTCTCCAGCGCAGCAGCCCAAATACACATACATGATGTCTGTACGAAGCATTATCGGTACCTGTAATTAGCTCGCTCTAGCACTTGAACTGTGGTGCCTAAAATAATGAAAGGTTTTTCACTTACACGAACTGTCAATTCATTTACTTGTGATGACTTTACGCACTGAATACCTCCTATGGCTACGCCGAATGTGTTTGGCATTTACAATTTGATACTTCCCGATACACTTGTCACACTAAAGCCCAAGTAGTGAAGCGGTTATCCTAACATCGCATGGTATAAATTCTTTATAAAAGAATATAAAGCATGTTGTAAATATAGAACCACGCATACCTGTTGTGAACAAACTTAAGAATTCAGAGCACGTTTTTGCTCAGGGCCAACTCTGGTGTTTTTATTCAAATACATGTATAATGCAGAAATTTCAGTGAAAAATTAATTTCAGTGGCGCTGAGAAGCATAATTTTGATATAGGACGTGGATGACCTTACAAAATTCTGTAAAAGTACGCAAGTTAAAAAATCGAAGCACGAAGTTTACCAATTTGTACCTCAGCACCAAGCAAAACAGATAGCGCATTTCTGTAAGCTGCCTTCACTAGAGCATCTAAAGCGGACCAATTTCATATATAGAGCTTGCGCGAAAATGTTGTAATGTTGATATTTGCTTTGCGCAACTCCTACTTCAAAGTTAGGGATATAGTTCAGAATTTTTCATATATATCAATGTTGTCCGCTTCAAGCTATAGTATTGAATCAATTTTGTAGAATTGTCCGATACTTTCCATTGCTCAGTTACAGAGTTTGTACGTCGTTAACTTTTGAAATGTTTATGAATTTCAGAACTAAATTATAGAACCTAATTTAACATTTTTAAGAACTACAATTTAACCTACAAAACACAACAAACGTCATGGAATTAGATGGAGTATACGTAGAGCAAAACGCTCCCACGTATTTCGATAGGAGCCCTGAGCTGAAGGTTTCGATCCGCTTCCTTACCAATACGCAAATAATACCATTCCCGTGTGTGCTGCACAGTCTTTCAAGTACCTAGGTGTTGCTATATCAAAAGACTTATCCAGGCACACACACGTCACTAACATCATGTCATCTGCTAACAAATAACTTAGTTTTCTCAAGCGTCATCTAAAACGCGCCCCCAAACCGGTTAACTACTGGCTTATATACAGTGAATAGTCCGACCGAAGTGGAATATGCATCCGCCATACGGAATCCACACCAAACATATCTCATCAACGCACTCGAAACCGTTCAAACCTCGCCGCAAGGTTCTTCCATTCTAATTATTCATATGACGTGAGCATATCGTACTGAACTTATTTACACTTTGTACGCGCTGGCGCACTGGAAGCGTTTCACTTTTCCACAAGTTTATCGCACCGGTTTAAGAGACCGCTTATAGTGTCCCTGTACATTGTCCCATGTGTTCTAAGCACTCACGCTGTCCCTATTTTCCTCTTTATACCCCCTTACTCTTACCCCAAGTGTAGGGTAGCGAACCGGACGCTCGTCTGGTTGACCTTCCTGCCCTTCATCTCCTTGCTGTCTCTCTTATCACACCTCTCCTAATAACCCCCCCCCCCCCCCCCCCACTTATATCCACCCCGCAGCCCGAACATCGCATCGTACACGGCACACTATTCAAGTGCTTCGCCGTTGCATGCGCGCTGTTACCTTTTCCGCCTCATTCTTTTGTCATGCTGCTACAGTGTGGAACAACCTGCCCCATGAAATCGCCGCCATCATTTACCGTTGTAGGTTTATGAAGAGTGTAACTGCGCACTTTTCACAATGAAAGTGACTTGTGCTAACAGACCATGCAACTTAATTTGTATTATTTAGGTCTATGTATTTGTGCTGACATATATAACACTTTAGCTCATGTTGTTTTGTAGCTTTGTAGTTTTTTTTTCCTGTTTGCGTGTTCAGTTATATATTATGCAGATAATGTACTAATGTATACCCAACCATTATGTAATACCCCTATCAGGAGGTCTTTAAAGTAATAGTGAAGTGAAGTGAAGTTTCCCTTCGAAGCCAATTGCAACGAATGTACAGTTTGGCTAAAGTTTTATAGTAGGATATAGCACTCAAACACTCATTGCGAAGTCGCAAAGCTGGTAATCCGGTAGTTTTCTTGTCAGCAGTGTTTAAACAAAACCTTTAAACAAAACCTAAGCAGAGTGCGCTTACACCCTTTGGTTGACGCTTCGGAAGTAAGCCCCAACTCAGAGCTTCCAGGATGTTTCAGCGTGCCGCGGGCAGCCGCAGGCTCTACCCTATCTCGGAGGTAATTCAAGGAAGCCGTTCGTTCTGGGTCACGCGTCACTTCCGGTGGGCGGTAGTGGCACAGCCATTTCTGGTTTGTTGTCAAGACGGCTGTATTTGTGAGCTTTCTGGGGCGCTAGCTCTTGCATTTAAAAAATCAAATTTTGCTCGAGGGCTTTCATATATCTAACCTTTCTTAAACTACGCTTTTACACGTCCCAAATTGTGTTGCAGTTGGAGTTTGAATGCGGTAAATGTGGCAGGAGGACCTTCTTATGTGTCATACAGATTCCACGCGAGCGCTTTGATATCCCATGAAGCTTACTGACTCTGAAAGTTAACAATACGAGGCGGAATAAGATATATCGTTAGTGATCATGTCGGCGATTGCCACTTAAGGGTGAGGTTTGTGCTCCCGCATATAGCAGCCTGGCGATCAGACGGACTGAAACTTTCAAGAAGATTGAGTCGCCAAGTCTTTTGACTCGTACATTCATGATGCATAAACGTCTTAGTATGATGTCTTATGAGTGGCTCTTGCCCACCGACGAAGTCACAGCATCGATGTTGAATGCGGCAGTATAAATAAATAAATTCTGGCGCTTTACGAGCCAAAATCACAATCTGTTTATGAAGCACTGGATAGTTGGGCGGTTTAATGTACAGTTGCTTGGAGACCTGGAATTCTTTGCCATGCGCCTGAATATAAATACACGAAGCTCTTTACATTTCCCCTCATTTGCTATCTGGCCAATAAAACTTGTTGTTGAGCGAGTTGGTTCATAGTGCGAGGAAATAAATATACTGCGCGCATGCAACACAGAGAAATAGTAAGGGCTACGGACAAGCGATTGTCCGTATCCCTTACTACGTCCTTGTGTTGCATTTGCTACATCCTTGTGTAGCATACTTATTTCCTCGTGATATACGGCCGCCGCTGTCAGCATCAAGCTATCAACTTTGAGCTCAGCAGCGCAACACCATAGCCATTGGCCTACCACGACGGTTACTGTGCGCGATGGCGTGGAAGCTTGCTTGATCACTTACGTGCATTTTCATTGTTGCGATATTTGAGCATTATTTTAGAGGGGCGTGTACTCTGGCCACGTAAGAGTCAGAAAAGCAACATTCGAAGTGAAGGTGAGCTGCTAGGTACGCACTCAGCCGTTTATCAAACTTCACACCACTACCTATCAAACCGTCACATATTTATGTTATGGTACCTCGTATGTTATTCAGCACTGGCTGATACACGCAGAGCGGTTGCGAGAGAAGTCAAGTGGGGAGTACCCCAACTCACGCTTTTTGACGTGGGCAATACACATTCAGGAGCAGCAGCGGGACCTTCGGTAAACATTTGCTACGCAGCAGTAATATATTGGAATAGAAAATGATGATAATATTTTAAATGAAATATTTAAATTAGCTTCGTTTTTCCTTTTGTGTTCCTTTAAGTGGTGTAGAGTTTGATCCTTGTTCTTTTGTTTATAAATGCATCACGTGCGTCTCTTATGGCTGCTTTTACATAAACGCAGCTGATGTTGAAAAATCGTCCTGAAACTGTTTCCTTAGCTGGAAACAGTTATGATGAATAAAATAGACAAGAAATCAAATAAGCGTGCTTGATATGAGTTTTGAACCAGTGTTCGTGGAATGTATTTGTTGGTTTTACTTCATATCTTGTTCTATGAGGCTTACGGTGTTCAGCAGAGACTAGCTGAAGGAGCACAGTACCACAATTTCATACGCGAACCAAAGTGAGTAGAGAACCATGCTTAAGCGCTGCCTCCAGATGGTGTATTGTACGTAATTTGCACGAATAGAGTTGCATGGGACCAGCAGTACTCAGAAACCGGTGATAACAAGGGGCCAACACCAGATGTCATTCATGGCTTCTTTCATACTGCGTATTACAAATAAGTTAAGTCGTATACCTTTCAACCTCCTAGACACGTCCAAGTGGACGACCGAGACGGTGCTCTGGAGATACGCGCACTCTTGGAGAAGTCGTAGCTGAGTGTTGAAGTACATTTGGAGTGCTTTCGACAACAAATTTAGGGACACCTAATATATGCTCTCGAAGACAAAGTATAAACCCATGGTGATAAGCATCTTTGACCAAAAGCACGCTTGCATAAGCAAGTCGGCTGTGATATCACCATGCGGCTCGTAGTCAGTGAGATAGGGTGGTGATATCGTAAATACTGCGCAGAAAATTACGCAATGGCATAATCGGTGCACGTCGGACCAGAAAAAAGAATTCTGTGAGCCGAAGGCACAAGATGACATCCGGACGTTTTTTTTTTTTTGTTTAATTTTGATGCTTGGCTGTACAAGTCGATGATCTTAGACGAGTTACACAATATGCAGAGAAAGTTGAGCACTTGCCTGAAACCAACAAACAAAAAATTTACGCGATGGAGGGCTGATGCTATTTCTTTGCTTATTTCTTCTCCTGAACAATTACGGCTGCATGCATCTGCCGTGAAGGTGGTGAGAAAATATGCCGCAAAACGATTTGTGCTGAGTAAGATAATACAAAATTCACCAATGATTACAATACTACCTAACGCGAAGTTTGAGCGGAGCTTTAAACGAGTTTTCATTTTGCAATATACTGAGGAATCGCACCGATCACCGCACCGACTGGCAAAGCCCCAACTCAGCGCGCTAAAATATAGACCGGCCACACAGTTGCCGTTTCCCAGCAACTGCATCATATCCAACCGTAATCTTTATCGCGAACCGCTTGCGGCGAACGCCATTTGAGAAGGTGAGCTTTCTCGTTCTTGTCTTGTCTTTCCCCCGCAGGGCCGGCGCAGCCGCTGCGGCGGATGCTTGGACGTGAGCGCCATATGATAGCGCTTCAAGGTGGCTTCCTCCACTTTCCTCCTCCACTTTCCTTAGCTATCGCTGTCTTTCATCCCTGCGTTCTCTTTCATCCTTTGCTCTGCTCGATCGCTCGGTTACGCCGAGGGGCGCTGAGGCACGCCGACGCTCTGCGTAGGAACGGGCGCCTAAGAGCTGAGCTCGAAAACAGTTTGCGACTGCCAAATATATTACTTTGTCAGGCCTTCCCAGGTTTTGCACGTACCTGATCTGTAAACACGCTTGTCACTTACATTATTATACGTTCGGAGTTTTAAGTTATTCATAATATCCTCGACCTGCAAATGGTTGTGAAGAGTAAGCAAACAGCTCTGAATGGTTTGCTTATGATTGTAACAGCCTAACACCTAGCGCTTCAGTGGAGAAGGCAGATTGTAGTATCGCAATCGGCGGTGTTGCTATGGTGACATTTACAACTCATATCGGGACTGACCCTTCAAACTAATGTGCAATGAACGGCTATACAATGACTGTGTAGCTTGTCGATGATGCAGCGCAACGGAGGAGAGTGTAGAGATACTCTGTTTAGCTTGATGCAACAATTAGCTCTAATTGTATAGCATGTCTAGTTGCATGAAACAACGTGAGCTTTCTTGGAAACCAAAATTTGCAGATTTTTTTCATCCAGTGCCACATAATTAGCCTTGGGTGTTTAGAGAATGGTACTCTGGCTGTGAAAGGTGAGCACTTTGGTAAGATGATGTCATAGGCACACATGACACGAAATCAGAAAACGATTGTTTCTTTCTTTTCTTGTCACGTGTTGTTTATTCCAAGTTTTGTTGTGCCACCATGCCATCTAGCCCAGGTTTTAATGCTTCATCACTTAAACAACAAATGTTTTTCAAAGATCTGAGTGCAAGTTTGCCCCAAGAAAAAGTCGTTGTCATTGAGTATCAAACAATTTTTACAGGACACGAAGGCAAGCTAAGCGTATGCTTGCGATGAGAGAAGCCGGTTTTAAGCTATGAATAATTCTGTCTACCGGGTGAGTATGCAGCACGCTTCAACTTTCTGTCTTGGTGGTGAAGGAAATAAAGAGAGGGATAAATTTTATGTTACAAACGAATTCTTACTCGAGCCATGGTCGTGGCTACGTGCTTCAAGTGACACACACTCACATACACAAACGAACATATTGCGCCGGCTTACGAAACAGCATAATTATCTGACTCCTTCGCCTATGTAATATCATCATATTGAGGGACTTTAGGGGTCTCTTGAATGAAAAGGCGTAATTATCAGTGATTGCGTTACAAATGCTCAAACAACTGCGTGTTTCCCACTTTTATCGTTAATGAAACCCTAAAACAATTTGAACAAATTTTCTAGGCACGTAGGGCACATCTATGCACGACAATTTAAGTGAAGCGTCTCATATATTACGAGAGCTACGCGCTACTACAACTTATCCTCCTCCTCAGCCATGCTTTTCCTCGACCGTTTTGGATCGTGGCTAAGCTCCGCCTTCACTGGCTCTGCGTTATGGTGTGACGTCGTGTCATCTGCTTCTACTCTCTTCGAGCCAGTGCACGAAGCCCTCCGACCCGCTAGCCGTCGGGAGGTCGATCCCCACCGAAGGCTGTCCAAGGAGCGTGTGGTACAAGTGTTCTGTCACAGTGCCCAATCACTACACGAGCACGGTATTCCGGTAGTAATCCTCTAGCGCGATGCGACGGCTGCAAACACCTACATCCAGGCGCTGATCGGATACCGACAGCCCACTCCGCTCGCCTGTTGCCTCGCAGAGGGACACGATGTTGGAGCTTCACATGTCGGCAATTGTAAGATTTGCCGCCCGCAACAACGATGCCACGAAAAGAAACCTTGAAAACACTGACCGTGCAGATCGCGTTTACAAGGAGTACGTTTTAACACAAGAAGACCGCACTTGCTCGGTACTAGAAGTGCTTAGGTGTAGTGATAAATTTTCGTTCTGTATTTTCTTCCTATTACATGTTAGAACGCAGCCTTTCGGGGGGAGGGGGCGCCCGTTCCTGCGTTGAGCGTCGGCGTCGGCGTAACCGGCAGAGCAAACGAGCGGAGCGCAGCGGTGGATGAAAGATGGCGATAGCGAAGAGAGCGTGAGGAGGAATGCGGAGGGCCACAGCAGACGTGCTCCACGGAGGCGACCCGCTACGAGATTTTGCTATAGTAGCGTGCGCCGTCATCCAATCACCGATGACGTAAGTTCTGTTGTACACATATTTTGCACAGATATTTTATACACATATATGGAAACAAAGCGCTGGCGTGGGCTTCGCACCCACTACACATGCTCTACTTCTGCCGCGACGCCGCCGCTAGAAAATGCGCCCAGCGCGAGCCACACGTTCCCGTGTTCACGCTTTTTTTTCTGAACAATGAGCAACGCAACCGGTATAATTAAAATGCCAAAAGAGCTGCGTTCAAATTTCGCATTAGGGAGTATCGTAATCGTCAGTGAACATTTTTTAGCTAAACAAGTTAACCAATGCCCCGCAGGGGCGTCTGCGTAAGCAGGCATTTCGTGTGTTGCGACACCATGGACCCGAGCACAAGGGAATTGGACCCTCCCGCGCTTAACTGTGCGTGGCTAAGCCGTGTCCGGGGAAAAGTGGATCCTGGGGGTTGAGCCAATGCTGAGTGCTTGGACCTTTGTGGCCCCTCGGCGGAGGCAACACACCTCTTTGGCCTTCGCTTATCGTAGACGGCACCCCCGGACTGACCCACCCGGGGGAAATCGGTGGTCGCCTTTTCCTGTCCCTCTCCTAAATCTTTTGCTTTCCTATCAACTTACTTTTCTGTCCAGTCATCTCCTTTCTTCCCAACTTTTCTGTTTCTCCCAGGCGGCTTGGGTTAACCTGGTGCGGTATATCCAACCTTGAGTATGGCGCATTGGGTTATAGCAGCGATGCACGGCTGGCGTGTGCAAGTTATTGGTATGTCAAACTTGTAGCGTCCCCTTGTTGGGCTCAGTGGTGGGTGGCTGCCATTGCTGCCGAAGTAACTACATCCAGCATGCATAGAGCATCATTTCCTCTGCTACACGATCGTACCGCTACAAAGCTCGTACGCAACGAAGTCTCCTTGAACTTTTCACTTCACGCAAAGATTCTTTTCCACGATACCACGTTATCCACAGTGATAAACCTGAAAAGCCCGTAAGAGTAATATCACCTTTCCTCGTATCTAAATCCCTGACGGACACCATTGGACCAGGCTATAAAGCTAGCAAGATGGTAAGCGGCGACCTCCTCCTTGAGGTTCGTGACAAGCTGCAGCATGAAAAACTCGCAAATCTCACAACCTTTGCAGACATCCCTATAACAGTGACCCCGCATCGTTCCCTCAACACCGTCCGAGGCGTGATTTCAGACTCCGACCTCTTAGAACTAACTGAAGCAGAACTGTTGGAAGGCTGGCAAGACCAAAATGTCATTGAGGTAAAAAGAATAAAAATCAGGCGAGACAACAAAGAAATTCCCACAAAACATCTGATCATTACATTTGCCTCTAGTGTGCTACCTGAAACCCTTGAGACAGGCTATACCAAAATCCGTGTCAGACCTTACATTCCCAACCCTCGTCGATGTTTTAAGTGTCAGAAGTACGACCACGGCTCGCAAAGCTGCCGAGGTCAACTCACCTGTGCAAAATGTGGTGACAAAGACCACACTTCCCAAAACTGCTCTGGAACACCCCACTGTGTAAACTGCGAAGGTGACCACCCCTCATATTCCGGATCCTGTGAAACTTGGCAAAAAGAAAAGGATATAATTACATTGAAAATTAAAGAAAACATATCGTTCCAAGAAGCACGAAAACGTGTTTCTGTTTTTCATACCGCAAGGTATGCTGATGCGGTGCGCAAGGGGGCAGCGTCGCAGCCGACTCCGGCATCGGCCCGATCCACAAACAGTGTGGCTGCGGCTGTGCCACCAGCCCCCGTGGCGAAAGCAGCTGACGCTGCTTCGCCGTCCGTGAAGGGGGGCCCGTCAACCTCCAGGTTGGTGGCCCCAACGGTCTCGTCCGACGTGTCGAGGCCTTCACGTCCAACACGGCGCTCTCAAGGGCGCGAGTCCAGCGCCTCACAAGAGGCGATGGACATAACATCTATTCAGACGGCGCAGCCAGCGCCTAAGGAGTGGCGGGATTCTCTCTACCGCCCCAAGAAAGATAAAACTCGCGTCACGGCGCCTGGAAAGGGCCCCGTGAGCTAATATTAGTCTCTTAAACACACAGCGCAAACACTTTCTTCATTATGGAGACAAAAATACTAAAATGGAATGTTAGAGGACTTATTCACAACCTCGACGATATAAGAGAAGTCCTACACAAACATAATCCAAAGTTGCATGCTGTGTGTTCAAGAGACACATATGAAACCTACAAACACAAACTTCCTTCGTCAATTCATCGTTCGAAAAGACCGTGATGAGGCTAACGTCTCGTCCGGCGGTGTAGCAATAGTAGCAGATAAGTCTCTAGCTTGCCAATATGTTGCCCTCCAGACGCCCCTTGAGGCAGTGTCAGTTCGGGCAATCCTTTTCAACAAGTTGATAACTGTATGTTCCATTTACATACCCCCAAACCATTACCTCAAGAAAACAGACTTCTATAATTTTATCGATCAGCTTCCCGAGCCCTACATACTCGTGGGAGATTTTAACGCCCACAGTACGATGTGGGGAGACTCACGATGCGACGCGAGAGGCCGTTTCGTAGAAAACTTTTTAGTAAACTCCGGTGCATGCCTCTTCAAGAAGAAAGAGCCAACTTAATATAATCTTCACCATAATTCCTATTCATCGATAGACTGGGCGATTGGATCTGCTTCCCTATTTCCTGGCTTAGAATGATTGAATGTGATCCAAAACCCATTCGGAAGTGACCACTTTCCATTAACTCTAAACTTAGTAACGCAAGGTGACTCCCCTCCTCATGTCCCTAGAAGGAAACTAGCCTCTGCTGATTGGAAACTTTTTAAGGAATCGACTTTTATATCCCGAGATTTTATCAGCAAATTTAGTATAGATGACACGTCCCAGAGAAAAAATCCGACAGGCTGTCGGCTTGTCGGCTATATGTTATTTTGGCCTGTCGGCCTGTAAGCCTGTGGGCTTGTCAGCCTGTCGGTGTCCGCCTGTCGGCGTAGGCCTGTCGGTGTCAGCCTGTCGGTTTCAGCCTGTCGGTTTGTAATCCTGTCGGAACATTCTATTCCGACAGGCCGCAATTGCGGCAGTATTCTCTGGCAATCACTTTCAGCAATAGTTTCACTTTCGCGAGAGTTCATGGCTCGGCCCACGAAAGCTCTTGCATTTTCCCGACGCTTGTGCGCAGGCATGCAGTGCCGATTCTCGCAAAAGTGAAACTACCTCCGAATGTGATTTTCCGAGAATACGATCCCTAGTGGCGTCATCAAGCATGCTTGATTATGCTGTCAGACAGTTCCTAAATAGAAAATACACCTTTGATTGATGGTTTCAAAGTTTTATTGCACAGTAATTCACACGCAGCCATCATATACATGCAAACAAAAATACTGTATTTACTGTACATAGGTACTATTTCTCGAAATAAATGAAGCTACTCAATCTATGTTACCAACAAATTTCTACCTATATTCATGAAAAAAGCTAGCAAAAGTACCGAGGCAATGGCATTCCTCTGCCATGCCTGGGTTCAAGCAGCACATGGGCGCCTGCTTTACTAGTACATTATTTGTAACCTGTAGTAAATATACACAACAAAGTAGAAAGCAAAACTAGTATTAAGAAATCTAATAAAGTATGTTTGGGGACCATCATTGGAGACAAGCAAAGTCTCAACATGGGTTAAGAATGTGCGAGGGGGCCTGCCAGCTGAGATTCAGACTGGTTTTAAATGATGCTGCATATACAGCACACTCGACAGCGTTAAAGACATCGTCATTTGGGGTGCCGAGGACGCCTGTGCAGCATCCATCAAGGATGACTTCTCTGGCAAGTACGAAGAGGATCCAGCTTGCAGCATTGACTCGCCTCCCTTTTCAAAGGCTAAAAAGGCCAAGATGACCAAAGTGAGCGCCATCATCAGGGCAGCATACGAGGCTTCTCCGGAGCTACCAAAACACACGAGCATCAAGAAGTGGACGCTCTTGGTATTTACGTCACATATGAAGAATATACCACGGTGGTGGTCGTGGCACACCGACAGCATATGAATTCAACAGAACTAGGAAGGGTCCTGCTGTAAAAGGTGGGATGCCCCTGAGTGGGCAATACAGCAGGGAAGAAACAGTTTTGCTGCTTAACATACCGAAGAGGGAAAATTTGTTTCAGCAATCCCAAAGAACATGAGCACGGAACACAACCAACGCAGAAGAAAAGCACGATCAAAGACCTTACAAAACAAACATGGAAGAAATCCAGACATATACTACACGGACGTGCATAGAGTGGCAACAAATTCACAATAGTCCACAGTGATAACTGGCTCCATTCGGACCCCTTTGGCTTGCACGGAGGAGGCAGCAGCCATAGCACTGGCCTTTCAAGATGCAGAGGCAGAAGAACAATCTCCATTGGTCCTGACGTACTCCCAGGCAGTGGTCCATTCATATATAACGGGCACCATTCCACACAAAATCCACAGCATGCTAGGCACCACCCTAGAATGGCACCACGCAATAATGTAGTGCCCGGCACACTCTGGGCACAAGGGAAATGAGAAGGCCGACCAAACTGCTCGAGGATCCCTACGAGGAACCCCTGATCCACTTTCAAAAGATGAAGCGCCAACAGTGACAGCACATTAGGATGGAACAAAGACAGGACAGGCGCTACTTGCAACTGTTTATTGTGGTCAAAGGTGGTTGAATATATAGCCATGGGGAGAGGGGGGACGAAAAAGGCGGAACACTGATTGTATGAATGCGCACGCGTGAGAACACTGAAGATATGCATGAAGGAAATGGCGAATCTAAAACTTATCTAAAAACACACTTTCATTTGTGTATATATTCAGAGACGGGGAGCTGACACATGTTTCCCCTCTCTTCCTAATCTGGTTGGCCTCCAACAATTCACGTGCCACAGTCTTTACTTTTAAACAAGATTGTAGTATCTTGAAGCCTTGCTTCACATGCTTGTTTATTTTCATTGCCGCAGGCCTTGCAATGAAGAGGCAGGTTTGAGCCATAGCCATATTTCAATGAAAGCTTATGCTCCCGCAGGCGATCATTAATACATCGGCCAGTTTGGCCGACGTACTCTTTCCCACACTTCAGTGGTATACAGTATACAACTCCTTCCTCACACTTCACAAAACGATTCGTATGTTTAATGGAACACCCTGCTTTCTTAGAGTTATCAGAACCAATCAGGCGGCACAAAGTAGCAAGTTTTCGGGGTGCGGAAAAAACCACAGGAATTTTGTATTTCACGGCGACGTGTTTAAGATTGTGCGCCACTTTGTGAGAATACGGAATCACCACTGGTTTGGCTTTCTTTTCGAATGTTTGACCTTCAGTGATTATTTTTCTTTCTTTTTTCACCTTTTTCAATAACGCCTCCGAAACTGCGCTTAAAACCGAACAAGGGAAGTCAGCCTTCCTCAATTTCAAAATCTGTTCGTCAAAGCTTCCTTGTGCCTTATGACAGCACGATTTTTTAAGGGCGGATTCGAGGCACATAGTGGCAATCGCACGTTTAACAGTCTTGGAGTGTGTAGACTCATACGGCACCAATTCCTTGTGGGCACGGGGTCGATACATCCAGCAGGAACCTTCGTCAGTAAGGGTTATGTCAAGATCTAAAAACTGCAAGCTGTTATCCTTGGCTAGTTCAAAAGTAAAATCTAAATAGCACGGCAAAGGCTTAAACAGCACGGCAAAGGCTTAGATTTTACTTTTGAACTAGCCAAGGATAACAGCTTGCAGTTTTTATATCTTGACATAACCCTGACGAAGGTTCCTGCTGGATGTATCGACCCCGTGCCCACAAGGAATTGTTGCCGTATGAGTCTACACACTCCAAGACTGTTAAACGTGCGATTGCCACTATGTGCCTCGAATCCGCCCTAAAAAATTCGTGCTGTCATAAGGCACAAGGAAGCTTTGACGAACAGATTTTGAAATTGAGGAAGGCTGGCTTCCCTTGTTCGGTTTTAAGCGCAGTTTCGGAGGCGTTATTGAAAAAGGTGAAAAAAGAAAGAAAAAGAAGCACTGAAGAAGGTCAAACATTCGAAAAGAAAGCCAAACCAATGGTGATTCCGTATTCTCACAAAGTGGCGCACAATCTTAAACACGTCGCTGTCAAATACAAAATTCCTGTGGTTTTTTCCGCACCCCGAAAACTTGCTACTTTGTGCCGCCTGATTGGTTCTGATAACTCTAAGAAAGCAGGGTGTTCCATTAAACATACGAATCCTTTTGTGAAGTGTGAGGAAGGAGTTGTATACCATATACCGCTGAAGTGTGGGAAAGAGTACGTCAGCCAAACTGGCCGATGTATTAATGATCGCCTGCGGGAGCATAAGCTTTCATTGAAATATGGTTATGGCTCAAACTTGCCTCTTCATTGCAAGGCCTGCGGCAATGAAAATAAACAAGCATGTGAAGCAAGGCTTCAAGATACTACAATCTTGTTTAAAAGTAAAGACTCTGTGGCACGTGAATTGTTGGAGGCCAACCAGATTAGGAAGAGAGGGGAAACATGTGTCAGCTCCCCGTCTCTGAATATATACACAAATGAAAGTGTGTTTTTAGATAAGTTTTAGATTCGCCATTTCCTTCATGCACATCTTCAGTGTTCTCACGCGTGCGCATTCATACAATCAGTGTTCCGCCTTTTTCGTCCCCCCCTCTCCCCATGGCTATATATTCAACCACCCTTGACCACAATAAACAGTTGCAAGTAGCGCCTGTCCTGTCTTTGTTCCTTCCTAATGTGCTGCCACTGTTGGCGCTTCATCTTTTGAAAGCTATGCACCAACTAGCCCCACAACGTGTTTTACTGGAATACCCCTGATCCACCAGCACGACATCCTCGGAGACCAAAGAGACAAAAATACAGCCACCTACACCCAGACCGTACAGGGAAACAGGCCAGGTACTGGCTCTTCTTACAAACACACATCATCATCAACCTATACTTATGTCCACTGCAGGACGAAGGCCTCTCCCTGCGATCTCCATTACCCCTGTCCTGCGCTAGTAGATTCCAACTTGCGCCTGCAAATTTCCTAACTTCATCCCCCCACCTAGTTTTCTGCCATCCTCGACTGCGCTTCCCTTTCTTGGTATCCATTTTGTAACCAATGATCCACCGGTTATCCATCCTACGCATTACATGGCCTGCCCAGTTCCATTTCCCCTCTTAATGTTAACAAGAATATCGGCTATAGCCATTTGCTCTCTGATCCACACTCTTCCCGTCTCTTTAAGATAGACCTAATCTTTTTCGTTCCTTTGCTATTTGTGTGGTCCTCCACGCATATCCATACATCCAAATACTTCACAAGATGCATACACCCTGCCACTTCCCTTGGTGGGCCAAGTCTCGTCCTGTAATGTGGATATGTAAGCAACGACTTCCAAATTCTAAATTCACCCCCTAACGGCGCAAATTCCAAGCAACAGGCAGCGGGACGTTTGGCTTGCTAGCGAAAATCTAGAGAGCCAGAGAGCTCTTCTCGATCAAGCCCAGCAAGCTGCAGAGACCAATGGAGCTCTAAACTGAGGCACCCACCCACCACCCAAGACCCTTAAGAGAAATAATTTAAGTTAACACTACTACTGCTAAAGAAAGATATTGGCTGACTTAATTCAAACTAAAATTTTCTAAATTTCTCAACTAATTCAATATATAGTGGTCGACCTATACTCATGTTGGACCTATTTTTTAGTAAATACGGTAAGCACTAACTCCACAAAGAAAGGTAGAAGTGCTAAGCTGGTAAGGTAAATATACAAAGTCTGTCCCAGAAGTTTGAGCAGTTCATGTCACTACATTCTCTGCCGCGTTTTTGCTGGCTCAGTGCACAAACTTTTGGGACAAGCCCCATAGCAATCAGTACCAGTAGCACTACCTTCTTCGCGCGTCAGCGAGTTTCTGCACCAATTGCCTGCGCACTTCTTTCAATCTTTTTTTTCCTCGTCTTCCGGCATGACACGGTTGCCCATGAAGATCCGGAGGAGGCCTGCGCAAGAAAAGCAATCACGAGTACAAAATTAATGAAAGCATCTAAACAATAATTTCCAGCATGCACAGTGCAAGTTCCCAACAATATGCCCACGGTTCAATGAAATATTTTTGCAAAGCTGCATTTTCAATAACCAAACTGCAGATTACTTTTTTCATGTTAACTCACATGCCTCAAATTCTTTCTACAGTTTTAACATGAAGTATTTCAGTAGCAGATGATCGCAACACAGTGCTTTAGCACTAGCTTCGCTTTTACTGTGGCTATTTGCATGTGCCATCTATACATGAGTAGATCAGTTCATAAGAACAGTATGTTCATATACTTTTCAAGGATGACAACTTTTGTGGTGTCACGGCTGGTCTGGCCTCAGTCCTTCCCTTGGATCGTGACTTGTTGGACAAAGTCCCGGTCACGCTTCTGTTCTTAAGCTCATCTGGCATCCAATACGTTGTGGACGCCATACGGCAGAACATAGTCAGACGTAGACCGCAACAATGTCCCCCAAGCAGCCTTTTCTATTCATTGCCCGGATCCAGCATACACCTGCAATATATAATAACACATACATAGCTTGTAGCTAACAGGTTTTATACTGGACGATATACACTATGCATTTTCTCAACTCTACTGTTTTCTGGCATTCTGGCCATTTATTAGTTGTAGTGGGCTCACCTGCATGAGCAGAACGAAATTATACAGTAAAATTTAAAAAATCTTTTAGACAATCCCACATAAAAATCTCCCAAGCATAAATAGCAATCGCTGAATTTGTTAAATTGACAATGATCTGCAAGAATATTCACTGCTATCTATAGCTCGATGAACTCACTAACATCTACCTTGACATTGGGTAGCCGAATTTCAAATACATGTGTTGTCTGTAGGACCACTCTTTATTTTCAGGTTGATCTGTGCGGTCACTAGATGCAATATAGAAATGTGCACAAGCATTGCGTTCCAAGGACTGCATGATTACATAATTATGCCATCAACATTAATGTACACATACAGAAAAAAAAAAACCTTCACACACGTGACATGGCTGCATAAACGTACACTCGCCAACTGAAAAACACACGTAGCACGCCTGCCTGGCAGTCCTTGCAAGGAATTTTATAGACGATGCCGGGATATTTTTCTTTTTCGAGGCAGTCTTTGACTAGGACGAGTTGTTGTTTTAGCTTGCTTGAAGGGATGTGGCAGATTTGTCCATCATAATCTTTGAAAATTCTTGACATTGACTCGCTCATGCCTCATGCATAGGGGAGAGCCGCCCGTTTCCTTGTTCTCATCGGCCTGATGACACGCTTTTCTTCAGTCTTTATAAACTGGCCATGGTAGCCATTACTGACCAAATCCTGCGCCACTCTCTTCAACTCAGCTCTGCGTGCATCAGTAGTCGAGCACAATCGGAATGCACGGGTGGACAGTGTAGAGGCAACAGATCGTTTGTGTCTAACGGGATGGGCCGAATCAAAGTGCAGATATTTCCCTGTGTGCGTAGGCTTCCGATAAACGCTTGTTGAAAGGCCGGATGCAGTACGCATGACTTCAACGTCAAGGAAAGCCAGGCGACCATTAACTTCTTCTTAAACGGTGAATTCTATTGTGCTTTGGAAAGAGTTCAAGTGCTGCAGAAAAGGTACGACGTCTTTGCGGCAGATAATGGAAAAACAATCGTCGACATACCGCAGGAACAATTTTGGAGCGGGCTGGAATGTCGTGAGGGCTTTACCTTCGAGGGCTTTCCAAAGCACAATAGAATTCACCGTTGAAAAAGAAGTTAATGGTCGCCTGGCTTTACTTGACGTTGAAGTCATGCGTACTGCATCCGGCCTTTCAACAAGCATTTATCAGAAGCCTACGCACACAGGGAAATATCTGCACTTTTATTCGGCCCATCCCGTTGGACACAAACGATCTGTTGCCTCTACACTGTTCACCCGTGCATTCCGATCGTGCTCGACTACTGACGCACGCAGAGCTGAGTTGAAGAGAGTAACGCAGGATTTGGTCAGCAATGGCTACCCTAGCCAGTTTATAAAGACTGAAGAAAAGCGTGCCGCTGAACCCCCATCAGGCCGATGAGAACAAGGAAACGGGCGGCTCTCCCCTATGCACGAAGCGTGAACGAGTCAATGTCAAGAATTTCAAAGATTATGATGTACAAATCTGCCATGTCCCTTCAAGCAAGCTAAAACAACAACTCGTCCGAGTCAAAGACTGCCTCGAAAAAGAAAAATATCCCGGCATCATCTACAAAATTCCATGCCAGGACTACCAGGCGTGCTACGTAGGCGAGACGGGAAACTTTAAAAGAAGGCTACAGCAGCACCGCAATGATGTAGCCAAAGGACACACGGTTTCCAGCGCCCTAGCAGAGCATCATGAGAAGACTGGTCACAGTATTAACTGGAATTCGGCTTTCATCATCAAAAGAGAGAAGAAATTATCCCGATAGCTTCTTGAATCATTTTGCATACTACAATCTACGACTAACACAATAAACCGGACACGGGGCCCCCTCCCTGAGTTGTACGCAAGGGCCTTACGTCTTCCAACGCATATATAATAAAGATCACCATGCATTCGTTCATTGTGAACAAGGCACCCGTAGTGGGTGCCAAACGTCAATCTGTTGTTTTGTGTTCTTCAGTTGGCGAGTGTATGTTATTCAGCCATGTTCTTTCCTCGCCAGACAAGTTTTCGTCAAACCCTAGATTTCATCACACAAGTGACATTACCATAATAAAGGATTAGTCCACCAATTATGTTTTCTCGCGCTGTTTTGGAGACCTGCGTCACTACGAGCGCAGTGCACCATCTAACTTATAGTAGAAGTACAATTTCATTTTATGTAGTTATTTCTTCTGTGTGGCAGCAATGTTTTTATGGGCTTGGAAGACGCAGCGAAAATGGCCATCTCCACAAGCACCGAGATCGCTTTATGGCGGCTTAGTTAGAGGAGCCATCAAGCTAGTCTCGCACAGAACTGTTTCTTCATGCCCACTATCCCACTGCTGTCATTTCTGCACACTCTTAATTTTACTACAACCAGCAAATGCAGATGATCTGCAAACACTTCTCGTACATTTGTATGCATTGAGAGCAAGCATAGTTGTGCTTTCATGGGACACTGTTCTACACAGGAAATTGTGGCAATAGTGTTAAGCAAAAAACAAACACAACTAAAACATTTATGTGAGACAAAAAACCAGAGCAAGCATTTACCAGGGTCAGATTTCTAACTGGCCACTCCAGCCAATCAAAAGTGGCTGCAGTAGAGTGCTGTAAACTGACCCCTTTTCATTTATTTGGTATGTGTGTGGTGTAGCAAGCCAATGACAACAGCACCAAAGAGGCGTCATGTGCTCGGCCACTTGCGGAAAGCAACATGCGATCATGATGCTGCATGGCACAGCTGATTGAAACAAAGCTGCCTGCATACATAATTTATAAGAAGAAGCCACTGCCGGCTAAGAAGCCTTTCCCAGAAATGCTGCCACACAGGCAAATGCGAACAGGCGAATGACGAGTGCCACGTTTGACTAGTGGATTAGGATCACATGGCAACGTCACCCAAGAACGTCCCTTGTCCTTGATATGTACTGTGGGCACCTTACTGACAGCATGAAGGCTGTGCTCTCCCAAGCTTGAATGGACATCGCTATTATACCAGGTGGCATGATGGACCAGCCTCAGCCACTTGACGTCTGTATCAACAAGCATTTTTGAGGATGGATTGCCTGCGGGAATACTTCGCGATCTGGCCGATGAGTAGAGTGATAAAGCGTATAAGCTAACAGCAACAGGTTGTACTAAATGCACATAACTAACACAAGTGGCGAGCTGGGTCACTGCAGCTGGGACACACCATGAAGCTTGATTGCATGCTTTTAAGGAGTGCAGCATCTAAAGTGCACTAAATGGCACCAAAAATGTCTGCTCTTTTATGCTGACAACGATAAGAAGGAAGCAACAAGGCTAGCAGCAACAACAACACTGCATGGGCTGGGACGGGTCGTGACTAATAAATGCTGTTCGCGTTTTATGTCTGTTGCCCTAACTTGTCCGGCTTTTTTTTTTCACCGGCTTCAGACCTTCAGGTGCTGGCTTAGGAGTGAGACCGGCCTAGATTTGAATAAATATGGTACTCGGCCAAAATCTAGTTCGTGGATCATACACAGCTACTTACATCCATAACGGAAAAACAAAAGGGACATAGTTCAGTTTCTTCCCCACTCTGAATGTACGAGCCCTTTCAGAACGTAAATGTAACATCGCTCCTTAAAAAACAGTTCTATGACTTTTAAAGTTACCTTTCCGTCTCTCTTGAGGATCCGATGACAACATCGATGGCCCTCTCCAGTGAATATGTCCATGTCAGCTACAAAAGAAAATGTACAACTTTTCCCTGAATTGCCAGGCTCATAAAAGGTAAGGATTTAAGACTTCAAAGCAATAAGAGTCCCTTGCTATCGAAAGAGCTGTAATTTACACCATTACACATTGCCGGGGTATATAAACCAAAATATGTC